>NW_015544965.1:0-550 GCF_001515605.1 Sinocyclocheilus anshuiensis | reverse complement strand
ACACGCAGTGTTAAGCGAGATTAAATTTACTTTGTGAACAGACACGGGCAGGCAAGCATTATTCTCTAATGTTTAACCAAGGTTTGTGAACAGACACAGGCAGGCAAACATTTTTCTCTAATGTTTAACCCAGGGAGTCGAATAACATTTGTTTGGACAATGGAACACGCACTGGCAAATCAAACTATGAATAATAAGTCTTTGATAAATAGATTGAGGAACACGCTCAAACTATTCTTTATCACCGATTTATTTCCCTTTTAACTACTGCAGTTTAGCTCCGTTCTGCTAACGGTGACTGAGATTCAGGGAGAATAGCTATTGAAAAACACTGGGACACGCAATGAAATCAATTCAGCTATAAAACAAGGCATTACAAAAATGAGGGACACGCTCAACTTCTACCTTATTGTACGATCTCAGATGTTACCTTTAAGTTCACTTACTGCAGTTTAACAATGAAGAGTCGGACTCGAGTTAAGCCTTTTCTGCGTTCATTCAGTTAATTCATCCAAGCGGTCGCGCGCTGCTTACGTCACACACGCAACAC
>NW_015544964.1:0-2051 GCF_001515605.1 Sinocyclocheilus anshuiensis | reverse complement strand
AGCAGCTGTGCTAACTGAGCAGCCCACTGTTCCATAATTTGAACGTATGTGCTGCCATTTTAACACATGACCCATAATACCCAATAATACCGTTAACCACATGATCTCATAACAAAAAAAGATCGTTGCCCTTACCTGTTTGAAGGTGTACCGCATCAGGTTAACTGGACGAACTGAGCCTCGCTGGTGACGTCACTGTCGCTGAAGATGACGCGTGGTATTTGGACGCATCTGCTCTCCACTGAAGTTAATGTGAAGGATTGGCGTATCATATGCACGCAAAATTGGCATTTGGCGTATGCATTACACGCAATTAGAAAGTGTAAAGTCGTGTTATTTATACGCAGACTGATGAGAACGGGTTGGCAGAATACATAGGCTACTTTTACTTTTCATACCTTAAGTACATTAGAGTATGAAGGATAATACTTTTACTTAAGGTTTTAAATGCATGCATTTTTCCCCTCAATGTGCTAATAGTAGTTACTGAAAGTACTTTACTAAAGTAACTCATATTTCTTCACCAATTACTTTTTCATAGCTCTACACAATTAGTCCTTTCCTCATTTCCTTAAATCAGAGCAGAGCCCTGTACTGCAGGATAAACCTGAACGTCCCAGTGCTGGACGGTGGAAATATGCACTCAAACACTCTGGAGACTATACCAGATGATGTCCCGCTGGCAGAGGCCACTCCAGGCTCTCTATGGCAGCTCGTCCAGGTCCAGCAGCTCCACCAGGGTCTCACTGATCAGCTGAATGAAAGCATACATAAAATGAATTTTTTTCTTTTTCCAATCTGTTTCATGTATTGTTAATTACATTTTTAGTTATTTTAAGTTATTTTGTAATTAGATGTAAAAAGTACTTTTAGTATAGAGCAATTTATTTTCATTTGAAAATGTTATTCAGAGGCAAAAAAAAAATTTATAGAATAATTTCTGTCATTTACAAATTATAACTTGCTTTGCAAAAACTAACAATTTCCAGAACTACTTCTTGTCTTTTATTTACAAGTTTCAACTAAAACAATACACATAAATTACTTTGTTTCATTTACAAATAACTTAAATTTCAAAAGTAATAAACAGCTTCATTCATTTCATTTATAAGTTTCCCAGAAGCACCATTTTCTCCAGAACTGTCCTAAAAGAAGAGAAAAAGGAAAGAAAATTATTAAGACAGGGCTGCAATCTTAAGGTTAGAAAATATGACAGCAGGACTTGCATACAAAATACTTCAGAAATCATATTTCTGGATCGTCAAGTTTGACTAAAACATTTGTGGACATATCTTGCTACAAAATAAATAAATAAATAATAAAAAATAAAATTAAATAAAAACACAAGTGAAAGCCTATACTTGTCTTATTGTTGCGGGCTTTATGGGTAAGGGCTAACTGTTGTGAACACAAGAGGTCCTGGTGGAAATATTACAGATGGGTAATGCCTTGCCTCCGAGCCACAATGGCAGAGTTTTTGTCCCAAGTACAGGAATTATCAAATTCAGCCCAAAAACGTTTGCCTCAGACCACCTAACAAATTAATCTATTATATAATTCAGCCCTCAATGTAATAAATACAAGAACTTTTGCCTCAGACCACCTACCAAATTAATCTGTTCACATTTTTTAAGACCCCTGACTTTTAACATTTGTTTTGCTAGCTATCTGAGCAAATTAAAACACAATACTTACATTTATAAGTGTATTCGTCGGCAGCCACAGAACCATCACCCGCTATTCATAGGTTTCATGTGACGTCACACAGTGGTGCGGCCTCCATTTGTAGGACCGAATTGCAATTCCGTCAATCTGCTGTGCTGTTCTCTGGGCTGTGATAACAGCAAATCACAATGGATTATTTACCAAGAGATGTGGATGTATGGGATTATTTTGATTAAATATTTCTCGTAAGCATAGATGAGTTTTTATATTTTAGTATTTTAGTTAGCAAGTTCATAATGAAACTTGCAAAAGGTTAAATTCGTGTGCGAGACTGCTGATTTGCCAGAAAACGTCTCAGGTTACTTATGTAACCATGGTTCCCTGAG
>NW_015544963.1:0-774 GCF_001515605.1 Sinocyclocheilus anshuiensis | reverse complement strand
TCTTACCCGTCATTGGGTCTACACCTCATGCACACTGGTTACAACAACGTTTCATTTGAGCAAAATGATCACAGGGTTTTTTATTATCACAGGGTTTGTTTCAATTTGGAAAATGTTTCTAGGGTTTGGAAGAGGTAATCAAGAACCATCACAACCAACGGGAGCGCTCAATATTGATCATTGAACTATCTGCAATTTGACGTTTCACCATAGAACACATACAACATAACATCATGCATTGGCACATAATTAGAAAGATACAAACACAAACGGCAGTTTTAAAAGTTACATCCCAAATCAAACCAGAGTATGCAATGACTAAATCTCCATCATGCATTTGTTTAGTTAAAGCCTTATCCTTCTCATCAAGACCCTGTTGAGCTTTAACAATGTGGTTATCTTTCCTTTGCATTAATGACATCAGCATATCATCCAGTTTTGGTAACTCAAAATCAAATTCAGGAATTTCTTCCACAAAGCCCAATTGTTCCTCTGGTTTTACTGACATTGCCTGTTGGGTGGTGTTTACATATGGAAAATTATAATTTCCTATAGACCAGGTTGATTCAGGGGTCATACAAAATGAAGTATCATTAACTGGACAGAATGTCTGGTTATTATCAATAAAAATGGAGAAGTGATTTAGAGTTGTTGTAATACATGTTCTCTTGTCTGACACTATTACCCTAGTAAAATGATTGTGAAGATGATTTAAATTGATTTCACACAATTCATAGTAATTCTGGGGTGCTCCACACAATGGTTGTTTTTTCA
>NW_015544962.1:12220-12370 GCF_001515605.1 Sinocyclocheilus anshuiensis | reverse complement strand
GCACAGCTCCAGTGATCTGTGTGAAGATGGGGGCCAGCTGGTCAGAACAGGTTTTCAGACAGACTGGAGTCACTCCGTCTGGGCATGGTGCCTTTCTTCTCTTGTTCTTTCTGAAGACCTGACGCACTTTATCTTCACTGATTTGGAGTG
>NW_015544962.1:9245-11976 GCF_001515605.1 Sinocyclocheilus anshuiensis | reverse complement strand
ACAAGCTTGTAAATCCTGCTCTGCTTCATTAGTCCATCTTTTTACAGTCCTTAATACAGGTTTAGCTGATTTCAGTTCCTGCCTGTATGTTGGTATAAGATGAACTAAATCAGAACATGACACAATGAACAAGAGAACCAATGGCATGAATACATAAGGGCAAGGTAAGCATGACACAAACAGGGACCAAACTACAAAATAAAAGACATGAAAACATGAACAAGAAACACAACCCAAAACAAACCCTGACATATATATATATATATATAAACTGCATTGTGTATAATTATGTATGTATATAAACAATATATACTATGTATTCTCATTAAATTTGATCATAAATTGGCATAAGTGGTAATAATATAAATATTTGTCTTTGTGTGTGTGATTTTTAGTTGAAGAATGCAAAAAAAAAAAGGAAAAACCTCCGTGATATATATAGAAGAGAATTAAATAAAATAAAAGAAAGAAAAAGTGGCTCAGCTGCTGATACAATAAAACCTTGGAGGTACAACCCCTTTATGGAATACAGACGCACGAGTGGAAACATGTCCCAAGGGGTTGGGGAGCCCACTGTGGCAACTAAACTCCAAAGCCAGGCAATGCCAGTCAGACAGCCAGCAGATCAGGAAGAACCAGCCAGCCACAGTCACCAGTCAGCCAGATCCTGCAAGTAGCCAGCCGAGTGAAACCAGCAGGCAGCTAGATCCAGGCTGACAGGGAGAAACGTCTTCTCTCTGCTCTAAATAGAACAGAGGCAGCACCATTTCATCTCCCATTAGCAGCTGATGATCCAGATGAACTTTTCCTCCGGAGCCTGTTGCCACAAATTAAAAATCTTAATTGGAGAAGGAGGGAAAAGTTTAAATTTGAAATCCACAAAATAATCTTTGAGGCGCAGTTGAACCAGGACAAGGAGCAGAGCATGGTACAGCTGACACAGCCATGAGGGATACCTTTGTGGTCCTGTACCCTGCAGCTAGAGTTATATTATGTGTTTAGTGTTCATATTGTTGGTGTTTTTTGTTGTTTATGAGAGCGAGGTACAGCTGTCAAGGTTACTGTTCCCTCGTGCAGCCTCATGCAGTTCTGAAAAAATATATATAGTCTATATAAACAAAAGGCATTTTTAAAAATACATTTGTTTCAGCCTTTTCAATGTTTCTTTTTGAGATTATAGTTAAGCAGTTGCTGCTCAAGAAACATGATTATTAGCAATGTTGAAAACAGTTGTTACCATTACCATTTTCAGAATTCATGAATATAAAGTTCAAAAGAACAACAATTATCTGAAATAGAAAGCTTTTGTAACATTAAAAAATGTCTTTACTGTCAATTTTATGCATCTTTGTATTAATTTATTTTTAAAAAATCTTACGGACGTCAAGCTTTTGAACAGTAACGTATAATGTTGCAAAAGCTTTCTATTATGTATATATTACAGTTCATAGCCTTTTCTAGTGTGATTACCATACTGCAGTTACTGAACCAATAGTCTTCTCAGCCATCCTGACTGTCCGTTGTAGTCTCCTGATGTCTGATTTTGTAGCTGAACTAAACTAAAATAGACAGTTATGTATTTGGGGAAGGTGAGGTGTATCTAATAGTATAGCCAGGATATAATTTGTTCAAGAAATGATGGAAACACATGGAAACATTGCTCTTTTATTATAATGTGGGTGGCTCTTAAAAGAGCCTTTGGTTTGGTTCTGAGAAGAACCTTTCATGCTTGTCACACCTGTGGCTGCCAGGGAACTGCACCCTCAGCGCAGAAGTAATCAGCAAGGGTTCCCCTCACGCGCATTGCTTCCCGTGCTGCATTGTTGCTCCCTACTCTGCTGACGTTCTGCAGTGCAGAGGCTTCTCCATCAGCAGCCGGGGTTAGTGGGTACCGCACAGTCCCTGTTGTCCTCCACAAGAAGTTGTGGGAATTATGCCTCAGCGCAGAAGTAGTCAGCAAGGGTCTCCCTCACACGATTTGCTTCCCTTGCTGTATTGTTGCTCCCTACTCTGCTGATGTTCTGCAGTGCAGAAGCTTCTCCATCAGCAGCTGGGGTTAGTGGGTACCGTACAGTCCGTGTTGTCCTCCACAGGAAGTTGTGTAGCACACAGGTGGCCTTCACACAGGCTTCTGCATTGGCAGGGCTGACACCAATTACACGCCGATATATTCGCCACTGTGCTGCGAGTATACCAAACGCATTCTCAACTGTCAGTCATGCCCGTGAAAGCCTGTAGTTGAACACCCTGTGTCTACCGGGAAGGGTGGTACCTGGGAAGGTTCTCATCAGGTCTCTGCAGAGAGAGGGAAGGCTTCATCTGCAACAAAGATGTGAGGCTTTCTGGCTTGGCCAGAGTCCCACCATCACTGTTTTTCCCATAACTACCAACATCTATGATGCGGAAGCAGTATTTGGCATCTACAACTGCTAAGAGGACAATAGAGAATGTCCCCTTGTAGTTGTAGAATAGTGATCCAGAGTTGTTGGGAGCCTGGATCACTACATGCTTCTCATCAATAGACCCAAGACAGTTTGGGAAATTCCAGTGATGGTGGAACTCTGAAGCAACGTCCCGCCAGTCTTCTGTGGTGGGAACAGGCATATAGTCCTCCACCAGGGAATCCCAAATAGCCTTTGCCACATCGGCAACAATACCTACTACAGTGCTGTGCCCAACACGGTAGCTGAAGGAAATGGTGCGGTATGAGTCCCCCATTGCAAGGAAGCTG
>NW_015544962.1:6301-8831 GCF_001515605.1 Sinocyclocheilus anshuiensis | reverse complement strand
CAAGCCTGAAGTACTGCTGGAACCGGACTTCATCCAGCCGCAGTTCCTGCACAAGCCGGTGATACTCCCCGTGCTGACTCCGAGCCTGAATGGTTTTATGGACCCAGACAGACCGGCGTTTGCGTTTTCGCAGTTGATAAATGCACGCAATGGAAAAAAGTACCCTCTGTTTCTCATTCATTTTTGTTTATGTACGGATTTAGTTTATATTTATATTATATTCAGTCTTTTGCCTCCAAAATGTTTGTATTTAGCGGCAAGAAACCTGATTCGCTGACAAAAGTCGCTGCTAGTGTGAACGGGGCTTGAGGCTTCAGTTTAAGTCCAAGGCATTGGCTGCATTTTGGTATATGTGTTATAAATAAATCAAGCATAAAGCTTGAGATATTATTTTAACCTGGTGTCCATCTAACCGGACCATAGAACGGGACTCTCAAAGCCTTGACATCGTATCCGGGAGATAAGTCAGTAAATTCAAGTAAAATCACAGGCTTCGCTTATCCCGTGCGAATGCACCACACGAAATTCAGATGTGGGGGGTAATTTCAAAATCACACAAGGTCCCCAGATAATACTAATCCCGTGCGAATAGGGCTAAAGTAAGAAAAATACCATGCATAATCCCCCACCCCTAAAAAACAAAAACAAAACCTACCCTGAAAAAATCGCCATAAAAAAAAGAACATAGGGTAGGTATATTTGGACTTCTAAACTAGCAAGTCAGTCTCAACAGTTGCTAGAGACGTAGAGATTATCATGCTTCACGAAAGAACTATTGTACAACTTAAACAGTGAAAAAAAATGAAGTATATGCAAATGTAAAACACTGTCTATGTAGTGAACGTAAGAGACACAAACTGCCTTTTCCTATTGCGTGACTAAACAATATCACTGTTAGAAATGAAAATTTTGCCATTGTAAAATCTTCTGACAAGACTGGGATTCTATAGAAAGAGAAATTAATAAAAGCAAATAAATTCGAAGGCAGATATTGTATTTTTGTCAAATAGTCAATACACCTGTACACAATACAATAAAGTGTACTTGGATAGTGTATCAGTCCATACGGTAAATGATCTGAAGCTTAAATTCTTCTAGCTTTACAATCTTGAATTAAATGTCATTATGTCAATACCACGGGGGAAAAAAAGTCAACTAGACCTTGTCCAGCTCGGTGAGGAAAGCTTCAACTTCGGAAGCTTTCGGTGGAGAATAGTTTAAACCCCCCCTGATGACAGACTCGCAAAGCTTAGCCGGATAACAAATAGCATATTCAGTGTTTTTCTCCCGGAGTTTCTTCTTCACGTCATTAAATCCATTAATCTTGCGTTAAATCTCAACACTGTAGTCTGGGTAACAACTGCGGGATGAGACTTTCCAAGTATCCAACCGTGTCACTGATCTGTGATATTTATATTTGATCTCCTGCTCCGGTTTTCGAGATCATCTGTTTTGTCTTTCAGAAAAGTGATCTCCTTTTCCATCTTTTCAATTCGCACGCAGGTGTCTCTCAAATGATCCTTGTTAGCGCCTATCCTGTTCTGCATCTCGTCGACCTGCTCGGCTAGAGTTGAAACTGTTCGATTTTGGTCAGAGAACTTTGGATGTTGGTTGTCTTCTTATTAATGTGAGAAGTCAGTTCGTCATTAGAGTCTCGAATCGCTTTCAAAAGAGATTTAAGTGTTAGCTTTTCTTGTTCAGCCGCCATCTTTCAGGGATATCGAAGGGGTATCAAATCATTTTGTTGAGTTCCTCACACTATAAGTTGTAAAATTTCCAATAGGTAACAAAGGGTCTACATATAAAAAAAAAAAAGCTGTAGTACAGTTGGAGATAAATTATTGCTAATAAAATAGTAGCAACTGACAAGGCAAACCCGGAGCTCACTGACATGTCCTGCTTCGATGGCTGCATCACGTGACCCCAAGACTCATTGAATTTATTTGGGTGAATACATCATAAGAACACCCATGGACAAAATACAAGACAAATTGGATTTATTTGGGTGAATACAGCATAGTTTACAATATTACATACATTTAAACTCGTTTAACAAGCATTTTAGACATAAAAATGTCACATTTAAAAGTAGCATTTTAATGTAAGTATATTCAACTGTTCTCTGTAATCGCTTTTCACCGAAATAGTGCTAATTCTCGTTCCGGTGTCGCCGAAATCTAAGCCGGTGAAGGGTTGCTGTTCGCGGGGGAACTGCAAAATTTAGACCGCCGCCTCGCGTTGCACTCGTAGCGGAAAGATGCCGTGACTGACTCCAAAACCTGCCCATAAACAAACAGTATTGAGATTAGAGAACATATATTAACATCAAATTAACTTAAATTCAGTACTATAACAAATAAAAACAATTTGTTATGCAAGGCAAAAGGCGTTTTCATCATGCGACATGACCGCTGCCCATCTCGTCCTTATGTTGCGTTGTGTAAAATAATACAATTTACAGCGCAGTAAAGACTATAAATGAAATAAAATGTATACAAACCTTTATTTCGTTGAAGAAGTGCACCAAATC
>NW_015544962.1:3345-6218 GCF_001515605.1 Sinocyclocheilus anshuiensis | reverse complement strand
TGAAGTGGACTCAGAAAGCCTGTGCTCTGACTAACTCAGCAGCTGGGTTGTTTCATCGGAGTCAGGCTCAACCCAGTGGTTGGGTAGAAAAAAATAACCCAGTGTTAAAAATGACCCAACAACTTAGTTACAGAAAACCTACGCAGCACCAGGGTAAAAATATTAAAAACAACCCAATAAAATGACCAAACGGGCTAAACCCAGCAGTTGGGTTAAAAAAATAACCCAGCATTTTTTAGAGTGTAGAATACAACCAATGGCACGGAAGAAATGATGTATTTTTTTTTATATCAATCCCTCGCAGATATAAAAGGTGCGTGGGGGCCCCATCACAGGACACTTTAAAATCCCACAGAACATGTTTTTGCTTCTTTTTTAAAAAAAAACACAAGACATGGCAGTAGAATTTGGAAAATAAAACAAGGTCTCATTTAACTTTTAAACTTCTTTTGACTTGAGTGCTACATTTCTGGAATGCCATGTCATGCTTGAGATGCTGCAAAAGATGCGAGACGCGAACGCAAAGGTAGTAAATGTAGTTTGACTGGTCTCGCTCACATAACTGTAAGCATATTAAGAGCCTCAGATATATTCCCCCTTCCATCACACGCTTAGTATATTGTTGGCTTTGTCAAAATGTTCTATTATAAAGTCAAGCTTCCTGTGTACGTGCACGATAGCACACAGAGTTTGCTGTGTCCATCCTCCCTTATGTTTTTCATCTTGACACATTTGGCCTTGAAAAGAAGTAAAACCATCTACAAAAATGTAAACTGAAGTAGGAGGCCTTATGATAATCTGTTCATTTGTTTATCCAATCAATTCTGAAAATCTTTGTTCTTAAATCAATGAATATGCATAACAAGAAGAATATATAAACTGTGTATCTGACCAATAAACTGTAAAGAAGAAGGAGATTGAAGCAAATCACTGTGTCTCGTTCTTCCCATGTGTGTTTGCATGAAGAGGATCTAAAGCAGAACAGACGGAACAACAGAGCAAAGTTTGTGGGAAAACTTAGCTGAAAAAATATTTTTTTCTTACACTAACCTTAGCCAAGATATGCTGACAGACAGTTCTTGTTTTAATGCATGTTGCAGTTATGAAACTTCTTAATTTTAGCATGTTTGTGAAATAAACATTTTGGTAACCCTTAAATCTGATTACACCGTGTTTGATCTGAGCTTCACTTTTAGCAACATTTTGGTAACCCTTAAATCTGATTACACAGTGTTTGATCTGAGCTTCACAGTTGGATAGTTGGTCTGATTTGGTCATTATTGAAAGGAAATGTGAATTCTTACTAATTCAGCTGTGGTCTCTGCTGTTTCCAGCAAGAAAAAAATCATGTACCTTCTGTGGTCTCTGCTGTTTCTTCACGTTTCAGCTCGACGTTGGACCCTATTTGGTTAGTAAACCTTTGCTTTTTAAATTTAAAATACATTGTTTGCAGTATTTATTTTTATAAACCTCATGAAAATCCTTCCAATATAATGCAAAGTTGCAACAAATATATTTTTATTTTATTTTAAATACGATCTATTGAGTGGTCTATTGGAATTTTACAACCAAACGCCTGTTGTAGCAACAATTGCACAGTTAGCTGAAGTTAAACAAACTGTATTGACTGCTTTAAAGGGGACATCAGATGCCCATTTTCCACAAGTTGGTATGATTCTTCAGGGTCTACATGAAATGTCTGCAACATACATTGACTAAAATTCCTCAACAGTTGTGTTAACTAGGGCTGTTCAATTCTGACATTTTTGGAATCGATTCCAATTCCTGGTTCTGGAATCGATGGGATTCGATTCCAAGAGTCGATTCCTCACTGTTTTTTTTTAAATTATTATTCTTTTTCGATTCCTGTTTCTTTAAGACTAGAGGAACCTAAATTCGCCATGACTGCAGGATAAAGGTTGTAGAAAGTAGCCTTCTCATAATATGATTCGCCATTACTGCAGGATAAAGGTCGTAGAAAGTAGCCTTCTCATAATATGAAGCTTTATTTGTAAAAATTGCGATACATTTCTGTAGCTCTGATTGATTTTAAATTGTAATTTTGTCTGCATTGCCCATGATAGTCATAGCCCACAGCTCAGCAGTGGACATGCGTTTATTGCATGAAAGGAACAAGAGGTGGCGTGAGGTGTCTAAAATAAATGTGCACAGCTCAGCTGAATGATGTTTACTTAACTGTATGCTTTGCACAAAATTAATAAACTGTACACTGAAACAAAATAACCCGAACATGAACAATAACACTGATATAAGAGCTCGAGGTTTATCTGTCAGTCAGATGCACTCTAGGCCACTGATCTGTACTCTCTGCGGTTTCTTCTTCTCAGAATTATCATTGGCTGATAGAAAGGTTAAAAAATAGCATTTCATTTAAGATGGAAATAAAGACCATCGATCACGTCGTGCAATGCTCAAAATGTGGACAACATAAACCATTCTACCCTAAAATAACCTCTGAATCGTTTTTTTTAACTGGTTAATTAAAACGATCTATCTGAAATAACCTTTCCGTGAAAACGAATCACTACTTCTAATCACTATTAGCGAGCAAGAGGCGAATTAATGCAAGTAGGAATAACTGATTCTCAAACAGAAGACTGCATCCTTAAAGGGGTCATATGATGCGATTTCAATTTTTCCTTTCTCTTTGGAGTCTTACAAGCTCTTGGTGCATAAAGAAGATCTGTAAAGATGCAAAGACTAAAGTCTCGAATCCAAGAGATATTCTTTATAAAAGTTAAGAGTCACGCCTACCTAAAACGGCTCGTTCTAACACACCCCCACATATCTACATCACTATGTGGGAAGATTTGCATAACACCGCCCAAATGTTCACGCAAAGAAAGAAGGCG
>NW_015544962.1:686-2411 GCF_001515605.1 Sinocyclocheilus anshuiensis | reverse complement strand
GTGCCGATCGGGTCCAGTCGGGTCTGTGTCTTCCCAGCGGGGTTCGGGTCCATCTTTCAAATAATAGACGGGTCCGGGTCGGTTCCGGGTAGTACATTTTTGACATTTCTCGGTTCTGCACGGGCCCGGGTCCAACTTTCAAAATAATAATAGACGGGTCCGGGTCGGTTCAGTGTAGCACATTTACGGGTCTCTTCAGGTTCTAATTTTTAGGACCCGTGTAGACCTCTACTACATAGTATTATTTTTGTCTTACAGTCATTCATGTTATCACAGAAATACTGGGATGAAAGTTTATAGATCAGATATAAACATTGATGTGTATGGTAGTGATCAAAACAGAGCAAATCCCCTTTTGTAAGTAACTGGCGCTTCAAATAACGTTCGAGTCGATTGCATTGTTTCGCCACTAGGTGGCATAAAGTGACTGTTAAAAAATGTATGTCATTGAATCATTTATTCGTTCAAAAACGCTGATTCATCCAGTAATAAAGAAGTATTTATGAGTGAGTCATTGAATCATTAATTCAAACCACTTTTTCCATAATTTTAATATAAAAAATTGGTGTATTAAATATATTATATTTTAAATTTATATATATTAAATTGTTTAATAATTCATTCAAATTAATTAAAACAATTTTAAATGGAGATCACAGGATTCTCCCACGATACAAAATAATGTGACACAAAATATTATTGCTGCAGTCTATTTGAGACAAAAAAAATCGTGATTCTCAATTTATCCAGAATGGTGCAGCTCTACTTACAAGACATTGTTGTCGCTACAGCTGCTTGAGCACGGAGAAAATGGCCAACAGTGTACAACTGGCTAAGAGTGAAAATCAAAACGGCTTAATAATTGAGACTGTTTAGGAGTGAATGGATTTTTAGCATTGTAGGGTAGCTGATGTTATATGCAAACATGTAAAAGTGAATGTTGCTTCCAACATCCTATTTAAAACATTATCTGAGCAGTTTTTAATTTTTTGTACCTTCTGTCTCTGGCTGAAGATGACAGACGGAAACAGCCGACACAGGAGGGCAGCGTGAGACTTGTGGGAGGTCTGGCTTCATCTGGGCGTGTGGAGGTTTATCATGATGGACAGTGGGGTTCAGTTTGTGACGACGGATGGGATCTGGCCGAAGCGCAAGTGGTGTGTCATCAGATGGGTTTTCCTGGAGCCAAATCAGCCATACCAGAAGGGACTTATGGAGAAGGTATGAACTCCTCAGCGCAGTTTGGTTGATATACACTGATCTTAACCCATTTGAACCCAAATTCTATTGTTTTTAGGTTCTGGTCCAATCTGGCTGGATGACATGCAGTGTAAAGGCTCCGAGAGCTCACTTTCTGATTGCAGCTTCAGCGACTGGGCTGTTACTGACTGCACACATAAAGAGGATGCAGGAGTCGTCTGAGAGGCTGGTATGACATGCAGCTACCAGATATCACTGCAAGTATTTCTGTTATTTAATCTGTTTTTATTACATTTTCTTTGCAGGTAAAAACATAACCAATAATCGTCAGTTCTCTGTGGATAACAGTCTGGGTTTGTCTGATGATCTCGGTCTTCTGTTTGAGCGTGGAGATGCTTGTGATTTCAGCATTAATGTACGAGACCTCAGGCTCAGGATGTGAGGCTATATCTCCACAGCGGTTTGGCATATTGAGACCAAACTTAGTGGCTGCGTCCGAAACCGCCTACTTCTCTACTATATAGT
>NW_015544962.1:0-588 GCF_001515605.1 Sinocyclocheilus anshuiensis | reverse complement strand
GAGCGATTAAGTATGTCTGAATCCTTAGTATTCATAAAAGAGTAGGCGAGAATTACCTGGGTGATGTACTAATTCTCGGGAGATTCGGACGTGTGTCTACTTAAAGTGCGTCTGAATATGCCTACTTGCCTACTATGTAGTAGGAGAAAACAGTACGTGAACAGATTAGTATGTCCGAAACCTCAGAGTAGGCGAGAAATCCCCGGATGTCCTACAGCTTCAGCCCAGATTCTGAAGTGCTCATCGATGGACACTTTTCAATCCCAGGAGGCCACGCGAGAGGTTACATCATCATCGAACGTGAAGGAGAACAGCGACGAGGGTGTTTTCAAATGTGAGTATTAGAAACCAAAAACATCGCATTAAAATCGCATTTGTTGCACTGTAAAGCTGCTTTAACACAATCTGTATTGTATAAAGCGCTATATAAATAAAGGTGACGACTTTATTTAAACTGTTAAATTGTTGAAAGTGTAAAGATGCTAGACAGTATAGTATATTTGTGATTTTGCTGTAAAAACACATTTTATTACGTATAGCCACCAGGGGAGCTCCAGTAAACACACGTACGTCACCAAAGTGAATTTA
>NW_015544961.1:0-1922 GCF_001515605.1 Sinocyclocheilus anshuiensis | reverse complement strand
ACCAACCACCTTACCCAAATAGGTCACAGTGGCTTTCCCAAACTCACACTTGGCAAGGTTAGTGGTTAAATTGGCTTTAGCAAGACGTACAAAAAGCTCTCTAATTTGGTCAAGATGTTCGGACCAAGAAGAACTAAACAAAACAACATCCAAGTGTTCGGACCAAGAAGAACTAAACAAAACCACATCATCCAAATAAGCCTCGCACCCTGACAACCCAGTCAGTACTCGATTTACCAACCGCTGAAATGTGGCGGGAGCATTTCGGACCCCAAAAGGCATAACGGTGTATTGCAGGAACCTGTCAGGTGTAACAAAAGCAGATAATTCCTTCGCACGAGATGTCAAAGGCACTTGCCAATAGCCTTTCAGAAGGTCGAATTTACTGACGAACTCTGCGGAGTCAACACGATCAACACAATCATCAATTCTAGGTAAGGGGTAACAATCAGGTTTTGTCAGAGAATTAAGCTTCCTGTAGTCAGTGCAAAAATGATACGTATGATTAGGTTTACTCACTAAATAAAATACATGGTGAACTCCAAGAACTAAAAGTGGGTTCTGCCAAGTTATGAGTGAGTAAATAATCCACCTCCTTCTGAAGTAATTCCCTTTTTATAGGATTTACTCGATACGCATGTTGTTTTACAGGTTGAGCTGTGCCAACATCAATGTCATGCTCGATGACATGAGTTCGGGTAGGGACATCAGAAAAAAGAGAGGGGAACGAACTTAACAATTTCATTATATCGGACTTCTCGGATTCAGACAAATGAGACAAATGGGGAGTCAAATTAGCAAAAATTTCAGAATTGTTAAGTCTTCCCTCCACGACTCCTCGAGAGGGACCATTAATTTCTTCCGTAGCTACTGAACCCGAATTTCCCACCATCTCTTCAGATACTTCTGAAGTGTTCGGACCAGCGGTCACAGTGGTTGACACAATATCAACAGATAGAGAAGTCACAGGGGTCACATAAGTTTTTAATAAATTAACATGACAAACTTGTAATTTCTTTCGGCGATCAGGCGTGTTTAATAGGTAGTTGTTATTTGGAAAACATTTTGTGATCGTATAAGGTCCAGTAAACCTAGCCTGGAAAGGACTAGTCAAAACAGGTAATAAAGCCAACACTTGGTCACCTACTTGAAATTCTCGTAACTTAACCTTGCGGTCAAACAATCTCTGCATCTTCACCCGAGACTTACCTAGTTTTCTTTGGGCAATAGCTCTAGCTTCATAGAGTCTATAACGAAAGCTACTTACATAGTCTAAAACATTCTGTGGTGGGTCAGAGGTCTTCCATTCATCGGCAAGAACAGCAATAGGGCCCCTGACAGTGTGTCCGAACACTAATTCATTAGGACTGAAACCTATACTCTCTTGTACGACTTCACGGATAGCTAATAACATCCAAGGAAGTCCCTCTTCCCAGTCACAATCTAGTTCAACACAATAAGATCTCAAAAGTGACTTCAGGGTCTGATGGAATCTTTCTAACGCCCCCTGACTCTGAGGATGATAAGCACTTGAGATGTTATGCGTTACTTTAAGTTGTCGCATGACTTTAGAGAAATGTCGAGACATGAAGTTCGAGCCCTGATCAGACTGAATATTTTTCGGAATCCCAAAAATAGACATGAAGCTTGTTAGAGCCTTTAAAATCGATTTAGTAGTAATCGATCTCAAGGGATAGGCTGCAGGATAGCGTGTGGACTGACACGTTACCGTCAATAAATAAGCATGTCCAGCTTTAGATCGCGGTAAAGGACCAACACAATCGATAATCAAATGTTCAAAAGGAGTTGTAACAGCAGCAATAGGCTGTAACGGAGCCAACGGAATTTTCTGGTTTGGCTTCCCGGTCATTTGACATGTATGACAAGACCGTATATAATTAATTACATCTCGCTTGATTCTA
>NW_015544960.1:1000-1283 GCF_001515605.1 Sinocyclocheilus anshuiensis | reverse complement strand
CGGTGCTATCTGAATGTGAAAGTATGCGTCCTTTAAATCCACGGATGCAAACCAGTCCCCGGGGCGAATTAGCGCCAGGATCTGTTTCAGCTTTATCATCCTGAACGGACGCTTGCAAAGCTCTCTTTTGATGGGCCTGAGATCTAGAATTGGGCGGAGTCCCTCATCTCTCTTGGGTACCATGAAATAGCAGCTGTAAAAAAAAAAAAAAAACTAGCTTTCTCTTTTTTCTATTCTATCTACTTGTTTTTCTTTGTGTGTGTGTGTGTGTGTGTGTGTAATG
>NW_015544960.1:0-692 GCF_001515605.1 Sinocyclocheilus anshuiensis | reverse complement strand
CTCTTTTTGTGAGAATGTATGCATTTTTATTGAATGAACATCCAACACACAAACATTTGAAAACATGAACTTGTGGCGCTTGGGAGCCGGACCGCTCGCGCACTCTCCTCCTCTCTTCAGACCGTCAGGACGACGGCTTAGCCGCCGGCGGCGGGCGAGAGTCACGTCGCGGGCTCCTCCGCTGACCGTGGCGTTTCCTCCCGGGACCCCACGCCTTCCTCCGGAAATCCGGCTCCTGGCGAGGAGCAGTAACGTTAGCCGTCACCGCTGCGGTCGAGCAGACACCGCTGCGGTCGCTGGCATGGGGTTAACCCTCCGTTGGGAAGAGCCAGGTGCCGACGATGATCTGGATCTGCCGTCTGCTGCTGGAAAGCGCGCCTCGGCATCACGTGACTCATGGCTTTGGCGCGCTTTTGAGCCTCCGCGAAGCGCTCAGTAATGGACTCCACGGCGTTACCAAAAAGGCCGGAGGGAGTCACAGGAGCATTCAGCAGCACTTTACGGTCAGCATCCTTGAGGTCAGCTAGGTTTAACCAAAGGTGCCTCTGAAGGACGACCATAAAACCCATGGCCTTACCCACAGCCTGGGCCGCTCGCTTCGTCGCCATCAGCGCGAAGTCCGTTGCCGCGCGCAGATCCTTAATGGTCTCTGCCGTGAGGGCTCCGCCCTCCGCTGCCTGCAGGAGCTTCGC
>NW_015544959.1:1110-1603 GCF_001515605.1 Sinocyclocheilus anshuiensis | reverse complement strand
CCTTGCTGAAACACAAGATGACATTAACGTTCTGCTTGAGCAGATTAAAATTGTAACTTAATGAGAGTATGACAACAAGAAAATTAAAGTTTTTGTCTTCATTGGGATTGGGGTTGAATGCTTAGGGACATTTTGCTCTGTTTTGTTTGGGTTTAGGAAATGTAATAAAATAAATGATATTGCCCATCCTCTCAATCAGTGTTACAAGTACCCCAGGCACATTGTTTTTCCATTTGTGAAGCATAAACCCCATGAAAACGATGCGAGCTTCAGATCTTCCAATGTTTCTCTATGGCGCTGAAAGCTAAAGATGTCCAAGTTCCGCTCCCCGAGTAACTGATACTCGACTGCCATTGGCTAGTCTGCGTTTGAGGAGAGGGACTTACCGATAGGTCAATTGCATGAAAAAGTTATAGTATTTTTGTAGCATTTTTTTTTATTTTTTTTTTTGCAATAATATCTGGGAATGAGAATGGAGCTTCCCATTATCTCC
>NW_015544959.1:0-576 GCF_001515605.1 Sinocyclocheilus anshuiensis | reverse complement strand
GCTTGGATTGAGCTGGGCAGGTCATTCCACCAGGAGGGAACAGTTAATGTAGAAGTCCATGAAAGTTTTATCATAGGTAGAATGCAAAATGTTTCAATACAAGCATTTCAGTCAAATGTAATTTATGCAATATTTCAAACCTTTAACCCACTTGGGAAAATCAACCCACGGCCACAGTTTAAAAGTAGCCCAATTCTGTGGAAAAAACGCGGACTTGGCAACCCTGCATCTAACGAGAGCTACCGGAGTCGGATTTGCCTGATCACAGGTCGAGAATAAGTAGAGATGACTGACAAGGCCATGCTGGAGTATCTTGTAAGATGTGCTCCCTTTACACATGCGTGTGATTGCGAAATCGAAAGTGAAAGTAAACAGTGCAAACGCTCATTCAAAAATATTTAAATACACCGCATCCTGAGAGCGGCTCCATGATGCACCAAAATTATATATAATATTAGAATGTTTAAAGGAGTGGACACGAAAATGTTGCGGAAGCAGGCGGCAATGGTCAGAGATTCACCGGGAGTGGGTTTAAGAAAACAGCCGAATCCCGGACATTTTGGGAAATTAAGAAAT
>NW_015544958.1:0-1650 GCF_001515605.1 Sinocyclocheilus anshuiensis | reverse complement strand
GCAGCTGGGTTGTGGAGCAGCACTGAGGGCTGATGGGAATTCAACCTTTGGGAAGGTGTTGGGTGTTGTGTGGCTGAACAGAGTCGAGTGCAGAGGGAATGAGATTCACCTGTGGGACTGTCCTCTGTCCCTGAATAACCACACTGACTGCTCACGCAAGAAGCTTGTTAGACTCACCTGTGCAGGTCACAGCAAAAATTTGTGATAATTTTAGTGTTAATAATAGTTGAGTGTTTATTCGGTCATTTGCATTATTGTTAATTAATGTGTTTGTGTCTGTTTTGCCAGGTGTGTCAGTGTCCATTACTCCTGCCACAACATCATCAGATTCTCCTCCAGTTTCTCCTCCAGTGCGCTCAACATCAGTCACTCCTTCACAAACTCCTCCAGCAGCGTCTCTCTCTGTACCCCAAGTGCTTGTGATTGTACTGGGAGGTGTGCTCTTACTGCTCTTAGTGCCACTGCTTATACTGATTCAGCAGAACAGAGTGATGAGGAGAGGTAGGAGAGATCCAGAGACTGTCATATTGTGTCTTATTCAGTGTGTGATCAGTCATGTGTTGTGAACTGAGAGCAGGTTTGTCTGTCTACACTCACAGCTCTCTCTAAGAGGAGACACAGGATGATGACTGAGGCCGTTTATGAGGAGATTCAGCACAGACACAATCACTTCACTCAGAGGGGTGAGACATGAGCCATCTATCTCATTTATACCATTAATAAGAGAGTCTGTCAGACAGTTGATGTTCATCTATTATTAGTCCTGTTAAACCTCCTGCTTCAAACGACAGAATTCCTGACAGAAAACCACAGAGCTGCAGGTGCATGTTTATATGTGTGTGTGTGTGTGTGTGTGTGTGTGTGTGAGAGAGAGAGAGAGAGAGAGAGAGAGAGAGTGTGTCTGTCAGCGTCTCTTCCTGTATATTTTTAGATTGTCATAAGCAGGTGTTCATATAATTTTAAGTGTAGGTGCAGGTGTGTGTGTGTGTGTTTGTATTTCTGGAAGGCAGTGAGGAATGGGTTCATGTGAGGATACAGTACATGTGTATTTGCTAATAGGCCCAATAAAAAGGGATTTCTCTCTATAATACTTTTTAAATGTAAATAATTAATTTTTGTGTTGTCTTGTCTTATTTATAATCGAAAGGAAATGAGGATTCAGTCTGTTTGTAATGATGAACATGTTTCTGACGGTTCTGCTCTCCTTTAACAGGGAGTCTCATCTCTGAAGAACTGCATTCTGGGTATGAAGATGCTGATGAGCTTCTCTCAGGTTAGAGAGCTTAAGTGCATATACATTCCACATTTCACACAAAAGAGAGCTTAAGTGCATATACATTCTACATTTCACACAAAAAAACTCTATAATGAATTCACCTAAACAAAGAAATAATTGTAACTAGCAATTCTATTATATATTTGATTAATGACTCAATACTATTCAAATACTGCTGTTTGCTTGTATATTAACAGTCTGCTCTCCTTTTTTAGCAAAGGAGTTCAAGACTGCATATTATGATGATGTCACCAATGGCAGTGGCCTAAAAGGTCAGTGACCTTTTTAATTGATCACATTATTCATTACCAGATGTTTAATAAATTCTTAGTCTCATGATCTGCAACAAGAACATATTTTGGCTTTTGTATCCA
>NW_015544957.1:386-537 GCF_001515605.1 Sinocyclocheilus anshuiensis | reverse complement strand
TATATATATTTTTTTATATATTTACAAATATAATTTATAATACATGCATTTATTATGTTTAAATAACCAATTTTAAATATAATTGACAAAATTGGACAAAAATATATGTCCATGTGTCCAGTTCAACTTAAATCTGACAATGCATCTGTAA
>NW_015544957.1:0-152 GCF_001515605.1 Sinocyclocheilus anshuiensis | reverse complement strand
GCAGGTGAGACCTGAACAGCACACGTTGCTATCTGTGTTTAAACTAAACTCATTTAAGCCTGGCCAGTTTAAATATTAAAGAGCCAGATGACGCAAACTCGCGCGCGGAGTGAGAAGATCTGTGTGTGCGCTCATCCGAAGCGCGTGAACCC
>NW_015544956.1:394-759 GCF_001515605.1 Sinocyclocheilus anshuiensis | reverse complement strand
TATACACACACACACACATTTCTAACAACAACAAAATCTTAACGAGCCCATATATTTTGAACAAAACATTTAAAACCAGACTATAAACAAAAAACAAACAACACCACATTTTGAATGCTTTTATCATCACCAATCAGCTTCCGACTACTCTTACAGTTTTTTTTTCTTGAAAGTTTGAATTAGAATAGTTTGCATGAGCTTGATTATGTAAGGTTGTGAATGCGACTAACGAGTAGATGAGTTTACATGTTCAGCAACCGCTTAAACACATAATCCCTGCAGCACTCTAGTCAAGTCAAGTCAAGTCTGCTTTATTGTCAATTCTTCCACATGTACAGCACATACACACAGAGAATTGAAATTGC
>NW_015544956.1:0-126 GCF_001515605.1 Sinocyclocheilus anshuiensis | reverse complement strand
TGTAGTGCAAAAAGAGCTTATTTAGACTGATTAAAGTGACTGTGTGTGTGTATTTGGGAGGGCGGAGTGGGAGAGTCCGTCGGAGTTCAGTGGTGCGTGGGGCAAAAGAGGGGAGGGGGGGCAAGG
>NW_015544955.1:0-1412 GCF_001515605.1 Sinocyclocheilus anshuiensis | reverse complement strand
CTAGTTTTCCCTAATAAAGACAAACAATCAATCTGCCCACCTAGGTGCTGTTTCATAAAACTAGTTTACCAAATAAGTCTGGCTTATTTCAGTTAGTCTGACTTATTGTCACTTAATTTGGTTTCTGAAAGCAAAATTACCAAAACTCAAGCTCAGTCACTGTGGCAACTTATGCTGGGAAAGTAACCTGGTCCGGAGCAGGCTAACTGTCAGGCTAAGCTGAGCTCCTCTAACACTGACCAATAGGAACACATTGATATTACCACTGACACTCTCACGTACAATTAGGTGACTTTATTATTAGTCCAAAAATAAAAGCATACAGAAAATGACTTAAATGAACTTAAATAATCAAATAAATAAAAAATATAGGCTACAACCAACTGTATTTAATGTATTGTGCCCAAAGATATATTTAAGATATATTAAGACATTTTAACAGCTGCTACTTGTGCATTCAGTTGATCAGCAGCCAACTGTATTTAATGTATTGTGCCCAAAGATATATTTAAGATATATTAAGACATTTTAACAGCTGCTACTTGTGCATTCAGTTGATCAGCAGTTTCTAGCCATGCAGCCTTTCTCTCTGATTTTATGACAGCTGTGCCTTTTATGGTTATTAATAGAACATTAAAACATGACAATCTAAAATTGCTCTTTAAAGCATTAAAGCATTAAAATGAAAATAAATAATAGAAATCAGACCACATTTTAACTGATAAGAGGAACACACATTTAACTCATTTGAGACAGCAGGGCTGTATTAGCCAGCTTACATTTGATTTACAGTTATTGCTATGATAAAAATACACTTACATGTAGGATTAAAAGTATACATGTCACATTTAATGTCCAACAACAAATATTTTAGCTGAATGCATATTTTATTCAGAATTATTGCGGTATTATTCTATTGCGCTCCGTCTGTTTAGCGCGCATGCGTGCAGCGGCGCTCGTTCACTCACGTAAGCCTCGTCACTCCTTACAGTAAAATGGATATATTTGCATGACTTTCTAACATTTACAGATGAAACATTATACCTGTGACGTGTCAGTTATGCAATGAGGTAAACACAATGTCTCAAATGCATTAAACCTGCCTGTGACGTGTCAGTTATGCACTGAGGAAAACACAATGTCTCAAATGCATTAAACGGCACAAATATTCACTGTTTGCCATGGTGGATCGATTTGATCCATGATAATAAGCGTGCACATCAAATTATCCTGACTCATTGAACCTGAATCGAATTCGTGAGATTGCGTGAACTTAAATGGTCGTTTATGAAACCGCTTTAGTCCCGACTGATTTCTTAGCTTATTTCAAGTCAGGTTTTGGACTTTATTCCCTGCTTTTCTTAGCGTCTTTTATGAAACAGCCCCCAGGTCAGCAACCAATCACATCATTC
>NW_015544954.1:0-548 GCF_001515605.1 Sinocyclocheilus anshuiensis | reverse complement strand
GTGTGTGTGAGTGTGAGAGTGTGTGTGTGTGTGTGAGTGTGAGTGAGAGAGTGTGTGTGAGTGTGAGAGAGTGTGTGTGTGCGCGTGTGAGAGAGTGTGTGTGAGTGCGTGTGTGAGAGTGTGTGTGAGTGTGTGAGAGAGTGTGTGTTTCTCATGCACACATGTACACATATAAATCCCAGATCCCAGCTGTGTAGAGATGAGATCTGGCAGACAGAGAGAGAGTTAGTGAAAAAGGCAAAGAAACAAGCTGCACCTGTTTCCCTGTGTTTGACAGCATGAGAAAACCCCTCTCACTGATGCTCACACAACCCAAAGGCCATTAGCTCACTGATTGGACTGCTTTAATTGAATGTTTATAGAGTGTTTCTTGCTATTTTGGTGGAAGTAAACAGATTTATTTTTTCTTGCACATACAGTACACACCCACAAATTCTAAGTGTGTGTGTGAGAGAGTGTGTGTGTGAGAGAGAGTGTGTGTGAGTGAGAGTGTATGTGAGTGAGAGTGTGTGTGTGTGAGCGTGTGTGTGTGAGCGTGTGTGTGTGAG
>NW_015544953.1:267-569 GCF_001515605.1 Sinocyclocheilus anshuiensis | reverse complement strand
AATTAATCGCAACATGAAAATTTGATACCGGCATATCCCTATGCATTATATGTCGTTTTTAATCATTTAGATTTCAGTATTATAATTATTTGACTTAGTACATTTTAAATGCATACGACATATATATACAGTATCTCACAGAAGTGAGTACACCACTCACATTTTTGTAAATATTTTATATCTTTTCATGTAACAACACTGAAGAAATGACACTTTGCTACAATGTAATGTAGTGAGTGTACAGCTTGTATAACAGTGTAAATTTGCTGTCCCCTCAAAATAACTCAACACACAGCCATTAA
>NW_015544953.1:0-122 GCF_001515605.1 Sinocyclocheilus anshuiensis | reverse complement strand
TTTCCAGCACTGCCTTAACCCTCTTGGGCATGGAGTTCACCAGAGCTTCGCAGGTTGCTACTGGAGTCCTCTTCCACTGCTCCATGACGACATCACGGAGCTGGTGGATGTTAGAGACCTTG
>NW_015544952.1:0-508 GCF_001515605.1 Sinocyclocheilus anshuiensis | reverse complement strand
TAATATGACTAAATCTATAGGGGTATATGAAAAAATGTCTGTCAAAAAATATTGTGATTTTTAGAAGAAAAAATCTGTTGGCATGCAAAAATACTCACAAATGTTTTAGCACAGCTATTTACAGATAGTATGAGAACTATATACTGTGTCACTTGCCATAGAATTCATTACCAGTGTATTAGGGTCAAAAGGAAATAATGATAATAGTTGAAACATCCTTAGCTTGTACATCTCTTTCATGTTGAAAATCCCAGATTCTGGTGCTTTTAATCTTTTAGTAAATCATTTAAAATGACATGATACCTACAAATAGTCAGAATGTATAAAAACTACTTGTTTGACATGAAGCTTCATCTGGATCCCCAAAGCAAAGGTTTGTGTTCTAGGTATGAAAATTTACACAGATAAAGGTTTCATGAACATTAGAAAACAACATGTAATCCTCGTGATTGTTAAACACCTTGGGTAAAAAATTTGAAAAGTAGATCTGTCAAATGAGAAAAGTTCA
>NW_015544951.1:0-541 GCF_001515605.1 Sinocyclocheilus anshuiensis | reverse complement strand
CAGTCTCGCGAGACTGGTTCCCTTAGGAGGTCACCTGGCGGTGTGCGAGCCCCTGCCAAGTGTGCTTCATTGGGTCCTACAGGCTGTGGTCTAGTCTTCCTAGCAAATGACGTGGGTCTGAGGGCCGTCGTTTTCAATAGGAGACTTCAGCTATGAGAGTCCTGATTCTGTGGCTCAGGACCTCGGAGGGCAGGCCCCTTTGGGGAAGAGAGGTTCACACCGCATTACACGGTGCCCGTCTCTCCTCAGTGCCCTCAGGAGGTCGGTCTGCCAACCCTGCCGGTGTTCCAGGGCGCAGCGGTCTCCAGCGAGCATATCTGTCAGTTACCGCCCGGCAACGTAGCGGCACTGAGAGGCTCGCGGCCTCTGCGGAGGTCCCCAGAGCAGCTAGTTCGGTCGTCCCCTGCCGGCGTGCCGCTTCAGGGCACCGAACTAGCCGTTCTGGGCACACCAGAGATCAGTCTCGAGAGACTGATTTCCTTAGTAGATTATTTAACAGCATGGAAGCTACTGCCAAATGTGTCTCAATGGGTCCTGCGTA
>NW_015544950.1:417-1340 GCF_001515605.1 Sinocyclocheilus anshuiensis | reverse complement strand
TAAACATGGTTATCACTTCTTTTTCCCTTTTTGCTTCTCTTTTTTATGGGTTCTTACTGATAATCTTAGTTTTATGTTTTTTTTTTTTTAATCAGAGTTTCCATTTCTTCACACACTGTTACCTCAAATGTGGCCACTTTGTCTCCAGATTTTTTGTTCTCTTTTGCCATTTGTTTGATATCTTGTTTATTAACTCTTTACTCAGTGGTTATCTTAATCCTAATATTTCCACTGGAGTGGCTGCCACTTTACACAGTGGATATTTTAATCCTAATATTTCCACTGGAGTGGCTGCCATATTTTTTCATATATTATTACAATTCAATTTTTTTCTATTTACTTTAATTATTTTAACCAATTTCTCCTAATTTTAGTCTTTATTCTGTCTGATGCATTTACCCTTTTTTGTATTTACTGATAGTCTCATCTTTATGTTACAATCACTCAGTATGTAAACATTTCTAATATTAATTTTTTATTTATTGCTGTTTATAATTTTTTCTGCACTTATATTATTTTCAATATAAATACTAATTTAATTTGCTTCCTTGATCTCACTTCTACTGCACTGATCTCTGAAAATTTTCTCCTTCTCTTCCACACAGACACCAAACATGCAAAAATCTATACCAGATCTTGATTCAATCTTTATTGATATTATTTTCCTAATCACATTCACACTGCTCGTCCCTTTATTCAGACAGGGCTCATGCTTTCATTCGTTTTCCCTTTTATAGGGCTAAAGCATTCATATTTTTTCCCTTTATCTATAGGGCTAATGCATTCATTCATCCCCCTCGGGTGCGGCACGAGCTGCGTCCATCCACGCCAAGCCACATTTAAGTGATGGACCAAGAGGGTGCGCAGCTCGTACCCATCCAATACGGAATTTATTTATTTTCTCATACATTCACCATCACTCA
>NW_015544950.1:0-346 GCF_001515605.1 Sinocyclocheilus anshuiensis | reverse complement strand
ACACAGACATTCATACGGACACAGACACAGTTTCAGTCTCATACAACAAAACACTACACTCTTCCTCGAGTGACCTGCAGGGCTCTCGCTCTTTTACTGATTAATCTCCCTCAACTCAGTAAAAAATCAGCGCCCAGCAGGGATTTCTGCCTACCCGTGCAGCCCTCTGAGCCTCCTTACACCTTTTTCTTTCTCAAAGCGGTATCTGTAGGTCTTTGCGCGCTATCCTTTATTATATCTGCTTCATTGTTGATTGCTGCCCTTTTAGGCCCAATCCACAATGAATACAGACCATTACACATAATGTATTTCTGCCTACACCATCCAGCTTCAATTTAGGTTACCT
>NW_015544949.1:815-1321 GCF_001515605.1 Sinocyclocheilus anshuiensis | reverse complement strand
GCAACACTGCTTTAACAAAAAAGCAAAACAGCAAGACTTATTTGTAGGGATGGGTACCGAAACCCGGTATTTAATCGGTCCCGGGTCTGAATTATGAAAGACCGGAGTATCGATAAACTCTGTCGTTAACGGTTCTGCTATCGGTACTGGAGAAATTAATAAAACACATTTACATTTATTATTGCTATATATACATTATCTTGCAAATTCTATCTCACCAGAGTCGCCAGCTGTTTTTCAAACATTTGTCTATGATGCACTTTTGCTATTCGCAATTCAGAAGCAAGATCGCGCCCACGCGGAAAAGCTTCAGCACGCGCAACATGAAAGCCCTGTTTAATTATGATAGAAGAGAGAACTAAACATTCAAACATCTGCTTACACTTTAGGCCTGTGGCGGTTTTATTAAGCTAATTTAATTTTTTTATTTCGATTTTGGCTTCTAAGGATTATACAAAAGAAGACATGAGGTAAAGCTATTAAAAACTAGCTGCGTTTCGTATTGC
>NW_015544949.1:0-137 GCF_001515605.1 Sinocyclocheilus anshuiensis | reverse complement strand
TAATGTTAGTAGAACTTCATGGAAAAATGACAGCACTGTTTATTTCATTTCATTTGTATATTAGTTTTATTGTATTTGTCAGTTTGTTTGACTGTTTCTTTGTTCATGTTCTTACTGTATCTTATCTTATGTATAAA
>NW_015544948.1:0-541 GCF_001515605.1 Sinocyclocheilus anshuiensis | reverse complement strand
AGTTGCAGTGCATACCTTTAATACTTATCATTAAATGTGTTTTTATTTATTTTTTTAACTTTGTATTGTAAAGTAAAATTTGATCTAATGTATAATTTGAGACAATGAAATAGTTGACAATGAAATTTCTTTTTTTTTAAAAATTCATGAAAAAATAAATGTAAACTCAGTTCTAGTGTTCATTGTTATTTCACACACTGTATTAAATGTAAATATCTACAACTAGTAAATGTGTATGCATATCATATACATTACAGAAGATCTAATAAAAAACAATGTATTCACCTTGGTATGTATATATTTACATCTAATTAATAGCAAGTACTTTATATTTAATGTTATAATTTGTGATGCATCTAATGTTACAAAAGATCTACTACAAAATATGCTACATACTACTCAACTACATAAAGTATATACTTGCTATTAATGTAAGAATAAATCTAAAGTTCATACTATAATATGAACAGAAACACTATTCACACCACTGAAAGATAGATACACATCCATGTAAACATTATAATAGTACATGTCTAGCTTG
>NW_015544947.1:270-658 GCF_001515605.1 Sinocyclocheilus anshuiensis | reverse complement strand
CTGTGGGGAAACACACAACTTGTTGTGGGGGTATTACGGGGGGGGAAATTTGATGTTACCTGCCAGACCTGCCCAACCGGACCAGCTCCGGGAGAGACCGTCCACATTCCCATGGTCGGCCCTGGCCCGATGTTGTACCTGGAAGCAGAAGTCCTGGGGCCTCATTTATAAAATGTGCGTACGCACAGATTTGATCTTATAGTGTGTGTACGCTAAAATCCACGGCAACGTTCATATTTATAAAAACGGTCTTTGACATGGAAAAGTACTTACCGCCACGTCAGGGTCTGAGCAGGCATACGCACTTTTCCTTGTGGCAAAGTCGGAGTACTGCAGCTATTTGAACATCTAAGCTGCAATAATAATAAAAGCGGTGTACGTGCAAGCA
>NW_015544947.1:0-121 GCF_001515605.1 Sinocyclocheilus anshuiensis | reverse complement strand
TGACCTTTTTAGTAGCCTAATGTTGAGAGTTCTTTACTCGCTTTCTGTAGTTTATTCAAAGGTGTTTTGTTTTTTGTTTTTTTGTTTTTTTACAAGAGAACTTGCGAAGTCTTGATTTACT
>NW_015544946.1:708-905 GCF_001515605.1 Sinocyclocheilus anshuiensis | reverse complement strand
CACACTCACACACACTCTACTGTATGTAAGGTAGACAGACAGACAGACAGACAGACATTTATACATGCATTACTATTATAAAGATCTTAAACCACTATGCCACTGCAACCAACTACATTTGTTGTTTTAAAAGCACTGTTACTGTACATGTAAACATGGCAATTCCTGTAATTTGGGTGGATTATGAAGACTAACAT
>NW_015544946.1:0-206 GCF_001515605.1 Sinocyclocheilus anshuiensis | reverse complement strand
ATCCTTCTGCTTTGGAATTCTCGGCTAAACTTCACAGACTTAAGTGAATGAGTGCCGCCGCGCGCATGCACGCCAAACTGACAGAGCTCAATTAAATAGGAGCGCAATAATTCTGACTAAAATATACATTTTGCTGAAATATCTGTAGGTGGACAATAAACGTGACATGTAGAATTTTAAACCTTCAAGTAAGTCTATTTTTATGA
>NW_015544945.1:0-423 GCF_001515605.1 Sinocyclocheilus anshuiensis | reverse complement strand
TCATTTTGAAAAGCTTATCTTTGCTGTTTACCTCACCTTATGCTACACTAAAAAACTTCAGCAGTCAGCAGTTCTTTGGAGTGGTTAAGGTGCTATATAGCACCACTACCGTAAAACCTGTAAGCCCCGTATAGTTCTTTAAAGGTTCTTTAACTCTCTCTTAGTCTCTTAGTTTAGCTGGGGAAAGGGTTAAACCAACATTAAAATACAGTCTATTTCTTGAAGATATTTTTTTTTTTGCCCCCAAGGCCCCTGTAAGGAAATATTCCAGGGCCCCCACATGAGACCTTTGACCTCAGAAAAAAAGGACCTCTCCACAAACAGCAACCAACTTCACACATTACTAACCAGTTAGACTTCATTTCTGGAGTATCTAACACAGAAGTTCTTTATTGAGAATTAAGTTTTTTCTTTTTTTCAACT
>NW_015544944.1:0-553 GCF_001515605.1 Sinocyclocheilus anshuiensis | reverse complement strand
TGCGTTACTTGTAATATATTACCCCCAACACTGTATATATATATACACACAGTAAACAAAACAAGATGTTGTCTAAAGTTCTTTTTACTTGTGTTTAATTTTGAGGATGCTATATACGGTAGCCTACATAAGAAAATCTGAATCTGAATTGTCACTCATTTAATCTTATACCATGATTTACTGACTACAGAGAACATTTACATCTTGCAGTGCAAAGAGTATTTCTTTACACTGTTTTCTGCTGGCGCTTGAACACACTTTCCTTATTTTCTCCACAACAAATGGTCAAGCAAGCGCAGACACTGACAGGATACGCGATAGAGAATGAGACCAAACGCGATATAAGCATGTCTCCACACAGTGGAGATATATATATATATATATATGATGATTTTGTCACGGTTGCACTACTGTGAGGAGTGCGGAACGAGGAACGAAGGAGACCAGGAGTACATCAATCGAGAGATTTAATGATTTCAAGGGAACACGTAGCACTCAGACGAACAACACCGGACAAGGAACTCAAAACAGGAAACACTTTAAATACACAACT
>NW_015544943.1:361-508 GCF_001515605.1 Sinocyclocheilus anshuiensis | reverse complement strand
TTGATTATTTTTTAAATAATATTATGAATGAACCGTCTTGTTGTTCAAAACTAAACTCAGACTCGAGACTCGGCTCAGAGAGCACAGAGATGATAGCAAGTAAGTAAAGCTAACGTCAGCAGGCATGGCAGTGGACGAGCAATCGTT
>NW_015544943.1:0-348 GCF_001515605.1 Sinocyclocheilus anshuiensis | reverse complement strand
CCATATGGCACTGGACGAGCAATCGTTATTATAATCCAAATGGGCAAACAGTCTAAATTATTATGCAAGTTGATTCGAGATACAAAAAATGCAAAACTGCAAAGTCGCATTTGTCATCCGTCACCGTGACAGCAAGTGGACTTTTGAAACTGGAATAATGAGTGGATTACGCATTTCAATTGGCAAGAGAGGAATAACACGGATGGAACTTTCTTGGCAAGGAGGATTGTGTGCATCACAGTCAGGTACAAGGGAGAAGGCTTCTTACATTAGGTAAGACAAAGAGTTTAATTTTCGCAACTCGTTTATCGACTTGTTAATAGCAATTTGCTGTGGAATATGTGCCGA
>NW_015544942.1:0-856 GCF_001515605.1 Sinocyclocheilus anshuiensis | reverse complement strand
AAATACCCCAAGGATTGAACAGTGTGGAGGCGAGTAAATAATGATGACTGAATTTATATGTTTGGATGAACTAACTTTTAAACCCCCCAAAAAGAAAAAGTAGTACCTTGAAAAAATTAACTTTAAGAAATAAGCAGCTTTATTGAGCGTTTGTCCCCAAGACACAAAAAAGGCTTTACAGAAATCACATTTACATTTATTCATTTGTCAGACACTTTTATCCGAAGTGACTTATAGTGCTCTTATTACAGGGACCCCAATCCCCCAGCAGCCACCTGGAGTAAAGAGCCTTGCTGAAGGACACACCCAGCGGTGGTGACGACTGCAGAGATCGAACCAGTAACCTTCTGCTCACCAGTTCAGTGCTTTAGCCCACTACACCACAAAAGTAATGAAGCTATGACAAAAATTAGCATGTAATTGTAAACATATGAAATGAAATGCTGACAACATTAATTGTAAAATGTTTTACTCTGTTTAAATGTTTTACAGATAGTCGTGCTCATGGAGAGCAGCACACAAATGTTTGGAGCAGACAGAGTGACAGTCAGATTGTCCCGCACATGTTCTCCTGCTTTTATTCAGGGTTGTGTGGATCAGGAGCATCATCATGGTCTTCCTCATCCCCTCTGTGTACTCAGACAATAGCCTCGATGCCCCTTTCTCATCTATGATCAAATTCAGTCTGACTGCAGCAGTGAGGGTCGTGATGGACGGCAGAGACAGGTGAAGGTGGACACGGTGGTCAGCTGCAGAACTGTCTCCGCTGTGTTGAGATGCAGTAGATGTGGGGTTCACCGTCTGTAAATAAATGTTTGTTAGAACAATATGTTTGAATAAAGCTTTGTTTCATGTG
>NW_015544941.1:1713-1989 GCF_001515605.1 Sinocyclocheilus anshuiensis | reverse complement strand
CTCACTACAGTGTGCAGGACCCACTGAGACACGTTTGGCAGTAGTAAACACGCTACCAAATAGTCTACTAAGGGAATCAGTCTCTCAAGACTGATCTCTGGTGTAATGAGAGCAGCTAACTCGGTGCCCTGTAACGGCGGACCGGCAGGGGACAACCGAACCGGCTGCTCTAGAGACCTCCGCGGAGGTGGCGAGCCTCTTAGCACCGCTACGTTGCCGGGCGGTGACTGAGAGTGGCGCTCGCGGGAGACCGCTGCGCCCTGTAACTCCGGCAGG
>NW_015544941.1:0-630 GCF_001515605.1 Sinocyclocheilus anshuiensis | reverse complement strand
AGCCGCTCAGTCACACCAACAACATCAATCTCCTCAGAGAAAGATGGCCGCATCAGCAAGCTCTCTCTCAGAGGGGGAAAAACCGCAGCGCGGGCTTCCGAGCCTCGAGAACGAGCTCTAGATCTAGGGAGCACGGGTGGAGATAGGACGAGCCGTCGCCAACCCGTCCACCAGATCATGTGTGATCACCGCGATCTCAGTCACCGCTGTGCCTCAGCAGCAACGGGACCGCAACCACAAGATCACAGGCACGGACACACTCCTCGGAGCGTGCCCGGCGAGAGCGGAGTGCTTAACAGCGGGAAAAGCACAATACGCCCCCCGAGAGCTGACTGCGCGAGCTCCGCTCCCCATTAATGCGGCTCATTATAATATCAGGCATAATATCCTTGTGTAACTGATGCTTGTGCAACTGGCAAGCTCTTTGACGCCCTCCGTATCAATCTCCTCGGAGAAAGACAGGCGGGCGAGCTCTTCGACGCCCTCCGTATCAATCTCCTCGGAGAAAGACAGGCGGAGCGTCGCGCCCTCTACCCGGGGGGGAAGTACCGCAGCCCTCAGGCTTCTGAACCCCGAGAGCGGGCACTGGATCTGGTGGTTAAAGAAGTAGATAGGGACGCGCCCGTCTAC
>NW_015544940.1:644-1345 GCF_001515605.1 Sinocyclocheilus anshuiensis | reverse complement strand
TTAATGATAACATCATTACATTTTAACCAGGAAATACCATTTCTAGAAAGACTGATGAAATTTAATTATAGGTGCTATTATAATTTAAGGACAACAACATTAAAAGTTTAATCTTTAACTATCACCTCTAATTTGAAATTTTAATTTCCTTTGCAATTAAGTTCTGCTTTTTACCTGTTAGTTTATAAGAGCACTGGCCCATCCAGTTAGTAAAATCCGAAAAGAAAATTAGGGTTTTCCTCAATACTTAGGTCAGTTAGTCTCCTGTTACTAACAGAGCAAAACCAACCCCTAGGTGTATCAATTTAACAGCGCCACCACCCTGTCATTTTTCCTAACATTTGGGAGCAAAACTTCTCTCTCCTTCTCCTTCTCTCTCTCAGCTGTTTTCTTCTGAGTTGACTACTGCGGCTGTTTGCTGGGATTTTGCCTGTGAAAATCATAAAGCAGAGATTTTTAGCAATAGAACAGGTATTTGTGAAACTTGAGAACGCTGGTTCAAAATTGTCTTGCATTTACCTTCCACTCTCTTGCGAAACCCTACCCAGCTAAGAGGACTGATAGGCGTCTGCCAAAAATTGAACACGCATCTAGGAATGATCTAATTGGTGGACGGTGTCAATCTTAACAGCTAAAAACCCAATACTGTCATTTTTATTGTTTTTCCTTCACCCAGAGGAATTTTAATAAAAATCACAGTC
>NW_015544940.1:0-208 GCF_001515605.1 Sinocyclocheilus anshuiensis | reverse complement strand
CTTACTCCCCTGTTTTGCCTTGTTTGTTTTGTTTTGTTTTGTTCTCTCTTCTTTAAGGTCTGTGTCAGTCTAGGTTCTAGATCTCCCTCACCGCGCCAAAACATGTCTCGCAGACTCTATTTGCCACTGGGAAGACCTCGAGACCTGGCTAAGTGTTGCAACTGATAGCCTCCTACCTAAGGCTGCTGAAACACTGAGGCATCAGACA
>NW_015544939.1:307-854 GCF_001515605.1 Sinocyclocheilus anshuiensis | reverse complement strand
TCTGCAAATTCTTTTTGGAAATCTGTATACGGCCCTGGTGGTCTAATCACAGTAGCCAGAGCAAGAGATACGATACATTTCTTCTTGTGAGTCTTCTGAGTAACATTGAGAATATCACTATATAATGTTGCAACACCACCGCCACGACCAGTCTGACGGGGCTCATGCTTATACCAGTAGCTTGGTGGAGTAGACTCATTTAGACCAATATAATCATTTGGTTTTAGCCAGTTTTCAGTCAAGCAGAGTACATCAAAACGATTATCTGTGATCATTTCATTTACAATAACTGCTTTGGGTGAGAGTGATCTAATGTTTAGGAGCCCAAACTTTAAAAATTGTTTTTGTTCATTTATTTTACATTTTTCTGGTTTAATCACGATCAGATTTTTTCTAGATCTTGCATTAAATGTATATTTTGACCTCACTATTCGGGGAACAGACACAGTCTTTATAGATTGGACAGCGCAAGTCCTTCTTTTATTTAAGCGGGTAGAACACAAGTCATCAGGGCAGTTATTTGAGATTTGACTTACTAGTCATATGG
>NW_015544939.1:0-267 GCF_001515605.1 Sinocyclocheilus anshuiensis | reverse complement strand
GTGCGTAGCGTCCTGGAGATGTTGTCCGACAGGAGTTCTGCTCTGACTCTGCTGGGGTGCAGGCCATCAGCGCGAAAAAGCCTAGGACGCTCCCAGAAAAGATTCCAGTTATTAACAAAGAGCAGTTTCTGTTCTTTACACCATGACAATAACCATTCATTTAAAGCAAAAAGTCTACTGAACCTTTCCTGTCCTCGTCGATACGTGGGAAGCTGTCCTGATACGATGATCGTCGTCGTGGGCGATGTGCTGCGCACCGTCTTGATC
>NW_015544938.1:430-577 GCF_001515605.1 Sinocyclocheilus anshuiensis | reverse complement strand
TTAACAATAACCGACACCAATGCTCAGACAGACAGGAACTAATATTGGGTGAATAATTAGAGGCAGACAGGTGAGCACGTGATGATGAATGATGATGAATGACGGTGATTAACTAATAATTAGACGGGCTAAACCAACACAAAGGGC
>NW_015544938.1:0-150 GCF_001515605.1 Sinocyclocheilus anshuiensis | reverse complement strand
GGACTCAGGTTGCCATGGCGGAACAGGGGGCTCAGGAGGCCATGGCGGAACAGGGGGCTCAGGTTGCCATGGCGGAGCCAGGGACTTGGGAGGCCATGGCGGAATAGGGGACTCAGGTTGCCATGGCGGATCAGGGGGCTCAGGAGGCCA
>NW_015544937.1:0-4557 GCF_001515605.1 Sinocyclocheilus anshuiensis | reverse complement strand
TTACTAAAATAAACTTGAAGTATACTACTTTTTGGTAAGGGTCTCTATCACAGCCAAATTGAAATGATGGTTGCTTCCTGGATTTGTGGTCACATGGCTAAAAATCTGTAGGGTTGCCTAGATACAGGGGGTGGGTCAATTTACCCACTGGCTCACTTTGCCCCTCTCCCCCCCTACGTGATTTGATTCATATGATTGGTATTCTCCTCTTTAGATAAGACTTCTCTACAGCAAATTGTAGAGATTCATGATCTTGGAGAAGCTCCAGCTTCTGAAGTCCTCCCTGCTGTAGAGGAACAGCTGAAGTTAGCTCCACTGAAGATGATGAAGCGGAGGAGCCAGACAACAGTAACAGTAATACATATATGAGAATTAGTAAGTAAAATGTAATTCTAAATTATAAAATGCATAAAAAAAATCATGCTCAACATTTGGTTATCTTTTAATAGGCCACATTTTCTGGAGATATGAATTCGGCCCCAAGCTGCAGGGTGAAGGAAGCTATGGTTATGTGCATGCAGGAAGGCCTCAAGGTTTCATTTCTTTTACTTACTCCTTTTTCACTTACAAAACTTTACATACCTGTTCAGTATTCATGACTGGAATGATCTCTGTGCACATGCTAATTGTTAATTCTTTGTTTTGTTGATCAAGTGGCTGTGAAAAGTGCTGACAAGACACCAGATATGCCATATATTGTAGGTTGTAAGTAGCCTGCGCTCTCTATATTATTGCTTCTCATTCACTGTTTTCAGTTTCTTCTTATCTTATATTCATGTTAATCTGAGAAAGCACCTCTATCTAAGCATCATATGTTCTTTCTTTTAGCTGGTCATCCCAAACACCTCCCCATAGAGATCAACCTGACACTCATGGCCAATAAGGGCCCCAGCCTTCTGCAGATAATTAAACTCCTGGACTGTTAGGACAACCCAAACTACTGCATCATGGTCTCGGGGCAGCCCATGCTCCGATGAAGGCTCGATGAGAAGATGGCACGACATGTTATGTGGCAGGTCATTCATGCCACTAACATTTGCTGTGAGCGTGGAGTCTCCCATCATGATATAAAACTGGAGAACCTCCTGGTGAACACGGACATGTTGGAGGTCAAGTTGATCGACTTCGGAAGCGGCTTGCTCATGAAGATTAGAGCCCAAGATTTGCTAAATGCTGGTTCATAAAATCAGTCAAATTTGCTCTAAATGTAGTGTATTTAGATAAATAACAGTGATTTATGTTTTTGTTCCAGGTCGTGGAGTAAGACACGGAGAGCAAGAAAAAAACAACAACTCCCTGTCACCGCCACTGTTGTTTTCTTGTTTTTGTCTTCGGTCAGCATATATATATATATATTAAGAAAAATCAACAAAAAGTAGTCTTCCATTCACCACTATACAATCATCCTTGACACTAAATTTTAATGTAATATATATAGTTTATAGTTTAATATAAGATTTATAAAGCACATTTGGCCATTGCACTTAGCATGCCAGTTCTTGAGGGGGTACGCAGCATCACCAATTAAATGAACAGGAACCTCGACTTCATTCACTGTCATGGAGTTCTGTTCAAAAATAAAAATGCAACATTGTAAAATGCTGTTGTTAACGTACTATATGGTTTCATACACTTGCATCTTGATATCAAAGCATATCACAAATAAAAAGTGCCAGTAAAACAAACATTGCATACCTCACGAGGAAACAGGTAGCCACCTGGTTCTTGCCATTTTGAAAACGGGAGAGTTGGACAACACACGAGCATCATGCGTGCGGCCAGGCCAGCCCACATATACATCTGTGAAGTTAGTTCAAGAGACATGGTGTTAAATTGTGGACACTAGAAAAAAAATTCTGTAATGATAACAAGAACTAAATTCTTACCAGAAATTGAGGTCGACAACAGCTTGAAGTTCAACTGAATGCCATCGCCAATCTACGGCGTGGTTCAAGGGGCTTTCTCCAGTTAGCAGTGTCACGTCTCAGGCTTTTTTGCAGAACAAACTCAAATGTGGTCCGTGACATTCAAAAGTGCTGCCACCACTGATCTTCGTTAAAGTTTTCAAGGACATTTGACCAAAATACAGCCCCTTGAGGTCTCCGTAACATCCACAGTCTTCTCTCAGAAACACCCAGTTGCACGAACCGTGTAAAAAGAGCTGTGGCTTTTAGCATCCGATGGCGCCTCCGTGCTCTGAGTCTCGCTGCTTCACATTGTTTCCTACTCTGCCAATTTTGCTTCCAGCAATTGAATGAACACGTTGAAAAGAAGTCATAATCGAAAAAATAAAAAAAATTAATTTGAGCATGAAACATATTGTAAGATAATGATAATTAAAGTGATTGTTTTAGAGCTGCTGAAACTCAGTCTGAGTGACAGAACTAGAACTGCTCACATCCCTTTTGTTCTTCAAATATTTTTGTATAATGTATATTTTTGTATGTTATTCCCTATTTACTTATTCTATTTATATTCTTTTTATTATCTGTGTCTTGTCTTGTCACTGTAATTCTGTTTGTGCTGTGGAAGCTTGTCATCAAATTCCTCGTTTATGTAAACATACCTGACAATAAAGCTCTTTCTGATTCTGATTTCTGATCCTCTGCATACTGTGTTTCAGCTGGTGATCTGAGTGCTTTGTGTTCATCAGTAAGAGTGGCTTCCCGAAATCTGTATAAGCTACAGTGATTCTCTGCTTTAGTCAGTCTTGATGACGATCTCAATCAAGAACCTGCTGAAGTGTCACGCAGTCTCCTCTGGATATCGCAGGTATTTTGTTCCCAAAACGTTTAACTTCAGTAAAGTCATAACACTAATATAACAACATATATATATTTTTTAATTCTGATGGGTGTACTTCTAGAGTTTCTAATAAACTGGTTATTGCATCTTGTATTTATTAACTGAACTGTTCACTCTTAATAAGTGAAGATGAGGAGCAACAACTGAATATGTTGTCATATTTTTTGCCAATTAAAGAAGCCAAAAAGGCAAGGCTTTAATCAATGAACCATATTCCTTTATGCTGCGAAAACTGTATTTTAAACAAAATTGCTTATATAAAAGAACATTACCACTGAAATCAATAAGATCAAAGACTTTCTATCCAATCCTTATTAAGGACAGATTTGTTCATTTTCAGTGTGTATCTGTTGTTCATAGAGGGCTGATATAGACAGGAAAATGTTTGTTAATCAATTTCCAATAACTACAATCTGAGAGCTAAATAGGTAACTTGTTTATATTATAATAACAATTAAAAAACAGATTATACTCTGACGATTTTAATAAAGATAATCTGGGGTAATGTAAATAACATTTCATTAACATTTAAAAGAAATGATTTAAACCATTTTAATTAAAGATTTCCATTCAGACAGTCAAAATCAACTGTTTTCAACCCACGTCAATGTAATACTTTACTCATGGAGCTTTAATGAAATCCACTTTAACCAAATAACGCTGAAATTTGATTTTTGCCTTTATATTCTGAGGAGAAACTGAGATTGAATAAGATGGACACATTGTCACAAGGATGCAACCACAAATTTAATTTGATCTACAAATTATTTGAGAATTAAATATTCAGAAGTTCTTTCCAGTCCTGTAATTTGAAGACCAAATGTTCTTAAGTTAATCATGCATTGAAAGCACTTCACAGTTGCTTACATTCAGATACAAGACTAGATATAAAGCTATACGGTATTAATAGCTTTGGGCTTTTGATCGCTCTGAATTCATTAATTAATTCAGTTCATCCTATGCCTCTTTCTATGCTTTAGCAAACAAGACTTTTATTTTGGTTTGGTGATGTGACGTCACAAGGCTGCGCGCGCTCTGCGTCTGTGATTCGGCTGAAGAAAGGTTTGTGCTTTTAATCTTCTGAAGTGTTTGAATCAATAGAGCTCGTTTAGAGAATTGTATATGATGTATATAAGTGTGAAATGAATTATTACTGACTGTAACACTGTAATTATTTATCTAGTGACAATAATTAAAGTTATTTTGTGTGAGTAAAGCGCATCCGCACACGAATTTGAGAAAAGTGCGTCTCATTTAGCTCCCTATACCGTGAATCAGTTTATCATAAACACCAAATCAATCACCGGCGAGTAGTGATGGAGAAACGGATCTTTTTGAAACTCAGAATCAATTGAATCAATTACATCGCAGAATGATTCAGTGATTCGAATCACCGCCGCTGACGACTCACTGCTGCTCAAAACATGCACCGAGAACAAACATGAGTAATGACAGCTTTTACAAACCAACTGAAAATGGTTTAATGAAAGTGTTATCTATTAAATATAATATGCAAATCTACAAATATAAACCTTCTATATAATTTGTGTACTTTTCATTGTTTTAATTATTTAATTTTTTTTGTCTTATCAGGTTAAGGCCATTATCTCTCACTCTGACTGACTCCTTTACAGAACTAGGGAACTGATTGAGATGCACACAGAGATTTGCTTTCCATTTATTTTCCAATCTGTTAATAATTTTCATTCAAACAGGACAAGTGTCCAAACACACAGAAAAACTCCTGCTGAA
>NW_015544936.1:0-1082 GCF_001515605.1 Sinocyclocheilus anshuiensis | reverse complement strand
CTCTCCAGCCATCCTACAACATGCCCTCTGGACCCAATCCCCTCAAACCTTATCCAAGCAATCTCTCCTACACTCTTACCAGCACTCACAGACATCATCAACACATCTCTCCTCACAGGCACTTTCCCCACTGCATTCAAGCAGGCTCGGGTAACCCCACTGCTCAAAAAACCTACATTAAACACTTCACTTACAGATAGCTACAGACCTGTCTCTCTCCTTCCATTCATAGCGAAAACCCTCGAAAGAGTTGTTTTCAACCAGATATCATTGTTTCTTTCACAGAACAACAAACTGGACGCTAACCAGTCAGGTTTCAGGAGTGGCCATTCAACTGAGTCTGTGCTACTGCCAGTCACTAAAGCCCTGCGGATTGCAAAGGCTGATTCCAAATCATCAGTTCTTATTCTGCTGGATCTATCTGCTGCTTTTGACATGGTGAATCATCAAATCCTCCTGTCCGCCTCTGCTGACATTCAGGGCTGTAGAGGTCCTCTCTAGGTGCTGATCCACCATCTGGGCTGGATACGTACTGGATCTATCTGCCACCTTTGATACCATGAATCATCAAATTCTTCTGTCCACCCTCTCATCACTGGCCTTCATAGCATCAATGGGGAGAGGAGGCATCCAAAGAACATCAACTGCTCACTGGAGTTCCTCAGGGATCAGTTCTTGAACCCCTCCTCTTCTCCATATACACTCCATCACTGGGACCCATCATACAGGCATATGGCTTCTCCTACCATAGCTATGCTGATGACACACAGCTCTATCTTTCATTTCAACCAGATGATCCAACGGTAGCTGCACGGATCTCAGGCTGCCTGGCGGACATCTTGGCATGGATGAAAGAACATCACCTATAGCTCAACCTGGCAAAGACTGAGCTTCTTGTCTTCCCTGCCACTCCAACTCTTCAGCATGATTTCACCATCCAGCTAGGTTCTTCTACAACTACCCCATCAGCTTAGTTCAGAAATCTTGGTGTAATCTTTGATGACCAGCTGACCTTCATAGACCACATTGCAAAGACGGCTCGATCTTGCAGGTTTGCATTGCACAACATCAGAAAGATCAGG
>NW_015544935.1:571-883 GCF_001515605.1 Sinocyclocheilus anshuiensis | reverse complement strand
GATTTCTAAGTCAATTAAAAGCTAGAAATTAGAGAACAATTAAAGCTGCCTATACACTACCAGTCAAAAGTTTTTGAATTTTTAAATTTGTAATGTTTTTTAAAGAAGTCTCTTCTGTTCACCAAGCCTGCATTTATTTGATCCAAAGTACAGCAAAACAGTAAAAGTTTGAAATATTTTTACTAGGCTATTTAAAATAACTGTTCTATTTGAATATATTTTAAAATGTAATTTATTGTGATTTCAAAGCTAAATATTTAGCATAATTACTCCAGTCACACGATCCTTCAGAAATCATTCTGATATTCTGAT
>NW_015544935.1:0-120 GCF_001515605.1 Sinocyclocheilus anshuiensis | reverse complement strand
TTCATCAAAGAATCCTGAAAAAATTTACTCAACTGTTTTAAATATTGATAATAATAATAATAATTAAAAAAGCAGCAATTTCTTGAGCAGCAAATCAGCATATTAGAATGATTTCTGAAG
>NW_015544934.1:458-839 GCF_001515605.1 Sinocyclocheilus anshuiensis | reverse complement strand
GTTCGTTCATGAATCAGACACCGCTTCTGCGTCTCGGAGCTCGTGATATATTATAAGGAGCAGGCACGTGCACAGGTTGGGCTCAACCTGTGCAGAGCACATGCCCTTTTTGCCCTTACACTCCGAAGTGCCCTTTTTTTGGTGATGGTGTTTTTTTTTCCTTCAATAAATCAGTGATATTGGTCACCCTTTACATCTGTCTGCTTTACAAATATTTAGCTAATGAAAGGTATTAAAAAGAGCTCGTGACTAAATCTTGTTGGATCCGCTCAAACTGTCAGTAAACCTCATAACTCCACCCCCTCTATCTTGACTGAATGAACTGAAGTTCCACAGCAGCTGAACTAGGTCTGCAAGGGTAAATAAAGATCTTGTTGTTTG
>NW_015544934.1:0-289 GCF_001515605.1 Sinocyclocheilus anshuiensis | reverse complement strand
CCCATATAGCTACAACAAACACCTGGTGATGAAAACGTAACGCCGCCGTTTTAATGACGGACAAAATGCACATTTGCATACATTCACTGGTCAAAAACCCCGTAACTGCATTTGAGTTTGACACAAAGCGACTGAGTGATCCTCGTCACCTAGGTAAAATATATTTCTAAGAAATTTATGATTGCTGATACACTTAATTTATTAACATTTAATCATATTATATGGACGCATGGCTAATTCATGCTTATGCTGTTAATATGCATGTATTCTAGCTAGCTAATTTTTTAAT
>NW_015544933.1:1240-1603 GCF_001515605.1 Sinocyclocheilus anshuiensis | reverse complement strand
GCCGAGGTCCTCTTAGACAAAATAATGGTCCGCAGATCCGTTTTCAGTCTAGAAGACCCCGACTGAGAGAGTCGCCCCGACCCCCGATCTTTCTGTGGAGGGGTGCGGGTAGCAACGCTCTTTTGGACGAGCATCCTGTTTCTCGGCTGGCCAAACGATATTTTATTTTCGCTACTGCACGAATCACACCTCATACGCGCAGGACTGTGGTGGCGAGTCCACAGTCTCCTCTGTCTCGACACTCATCACATCCACCTCCTCGGAGGAAGATAGATGAAGCGTCTGGCTCTCTCTCTCTGGGGGGGAAGAAACCCTGAGAACACTGAGAGAGAGCCGCGGATCTAGCGGGTGAGGACCGAGAAA
>NW_015544933.1:450-850 GCF_001515605.1 Sinocyclocheilus anshuiensis | reverse complement strand
TATATATGCTTGTGCGGACAGACAACAGTAAATAGACAGACACATACACAGAGCGCTACTGAAGAGCAGAAGCTGGTCGATGTAATTGAGTATGCGGATGCCCTGGAGTCTGCCGGATGCGCTTTTATACTTTCTGGTGCTTACGTCACGTCGTGACGTCTCGCTACTCCATTGGACTGATTTGACACGTGCTTCAGAACGTGGTCACGCAGGGGCGTTTCCAAAGCGATTTCGATGCAGCTCGAGTTCCTGAAGGGGAACGTCTCTAGGTTACGTATGTAACCATGGTTCCCCGAGGGAGCGAGACACTGTGAATCACATATTAAATCAGTCCAATAGATGGGCGAGACGTCATGGGCGGGTGACGTTGCGACCAGGAAGCTATAAAAGCATGTGTGGA
>NW_015544933.1:0-372 GCF_001515605.1 Sinocyclocheilus anshuiensis | reverse complement strand
TTTAATTAACTAGTAACTGAGCAATAGCATTCAGGAAGGATACATCTAAGATTGTTACATTCGCTAAGACGAATTGAAGATGGGAAACATAGAAAAATAACAAAAAAAAAGAAAAAGAATGTGAAAAATCAGAAACCAGGGATTAGGTTAAATTCAAATTACTTCACACTGCATACACACATGCTGGATTTAAAAGCTTCAAGTAAAGGGTGCTAACCCCTAATTTTTAAAGCTATTTGGTAGCTTAGCCTAAGATGAAACTATGCTAAGTCGTGTTAGCTAAGTCGTGTTAGCTTAAGGTGGTTTGTTTACAACATGGCATCACGGGGGCTGCGTTCAGCCCCGACAAAAACGGTGCAAAACGTTTTTTAA
>NW_015544932.1:327-479 GCF_001515605.1 Sinocyclocheilus anshuiensis | reverse complement strand
CTAGTGGGTGCAGGACACTATAGTTCATTTATGTAAGTGAGGATCTTATCTTCTTTGCAAAATAAAGTAAACTGTATCAAATCATACCCAAAAATTCTTCATACAGTGGACTACCAGTAAAACTGATACAAATTTGGGACCAAAAATTATTC
>NW_015544932.1:0-119 GCF_001515605.1 Sinocyclocheilus anshuiensis | reverse complement strand
ATTGATTGTAATCTATTACATACCTTTCTATCAAAGTTATCTAACATTATCAAGCCAAATTTGTTCTGACACAGTTTAACTCTGAATTCTTGTCATATTGTATTACCATTTTCTAAACT
>NW_015544931.1:269-911 GCF_001515605.1 Sinocyclocheilus anshuiensis | reverse complement strand
ACGGCTCCGGGGGGTGAATAAAGGCCTCCTGTAGCGAATCCATGTCTTTTTGTAAGAAAAATATCCATATTTCAAACGTGATAAACACTTTTCTCTCACTTCCGCTATCTGTCATACGGGGAAGCCGTGCCGGCGGATAGGAACACTTTTTTATAAGAAGCCATATTTTTAGAACCCTTTGTCATAGATGCATTCTGATCATTTAAAATGATAGAAAATATCCTGAAGTTACTTTAAATACTTTGATTGTACTTCTGTGTCATTTTACCTTATTTTGAGGACCACATAAGTAAAAAGTGGCTCATCTTACCCCACTCTCCCCTAAGCCAAGAGGAGACTGGTTTTCCTTTGCTGAAGTAAGGAAACTTTGCTTCCTTTGCTCCTATAAACAAACTCGCAAGACTAGCATATCTAAGAGGCGCGTGCGCTGCGCATACTAGCATAGTAGCTGCTCGCATTTAATTCAAGGCATTAATGTTTGCCTACAAAACCACCACTGGCTCTGCACCCATTTACCTAAATTCATTACTACAGAGTTATGTGCCCTCTAGAAGCTTGCGTTCTGCAAGTGAACGGCGTATTATTGTGCCATCTCAAAGAGGCACAAAATCACTTTCACAGACTTTTACATTAACTGTTCCC
>NW_015544931.1:0-194 GCF_001515605.1 Sinocyclocheilus anshuiensis | reverse complement strand
AAGCAGCTGAGTCCTTAACCATCTTCAAGAAACGACTAAAAACACATCTGTTCCACCTTTATTTGACCTTCTAACTCTAACACTTTCTATTCTATTTTAATTCTACTTTATCTATATTTATTTTTTTTTTTTTTTAAAACAACAAAAAATAAACAAACACTAGCTTTCTATTTTTTCTATTCTGTCTACTTGTT
>NW_015544930.1:0-1572 GCF_001515605.1 Sinocyclocheilus anshuiensis | reverse complement strand
GCTGCCTGTTGCGCCATTTAATTAAGCCGACTGCTGTAGCCTATACCCAGCTTAGGCTGTTTTCCCTAAATTTGTATACAGTATATACTGTTTGAATGAGCAGAGTCACTGGCATGATTGAGAGCAAACGTTAGCGGTCACGGGCCTTCGGCAGGGTGTGGCCAAGTAAAAAATAAAAAATCTCCAAAAAAATCGCTTGTTTTATTTAAATATAGGTAAAATAGCTCCTTGTCGCAAAAAATAAAAAAAAGTCGCAGCTACAATGAGAAAGTAGCTAAATTTGGCGACAAAATCCCCAAATTGGCAACACTGGATACACTGCTTTGCGGGAAAGTGGAAGTAAGCTGACGTCACTGTGAAAAGGGCCTATTGGCTAATTTTTTTTACCAACGGAGGCACGAGAGCTCATCTCTCCCCCAGCCTCCCCCTCTCCTTCTCTATCATTAGCGGTTGTAATTACATCAGCAGATTCGGCACATTCGCGATAGAAAAGCGGCGCTTTCACGTTATGGTATTACAACTGTGAAATTACATACAAAAAATACACATTCTGAGACATTAACTGAAATGAATTGTGAATTTTATTAACATTAAATCGTCCTCCTCCCATTTTCACCTCAAAATTATGGGGAGGCTGTGCCTCCCCTGCCTCCCCCGACGAGCCGCCACTGGTAACCAGCTGTTTTTTTCAACAGGGCACTGCTCCGGGTGTGAGTTCACTGTGTGTGTGTGTGCGCGCGCGTTTTTGTGACAAATGATAACATACATTTGTGTAATGACAAAGGTATGACATAGGTATTACAAGGAGAAGGTGACTTTTCCGGACATTACCCCATGTCCCCACTTTTCAAAACGCTTATAAATCACACAGAATGGAGTGTATTGAAAATCTGAAATAGCACAAAGTTTCCTGTAAGGGGTAGGTTTAGGGGTAGGGTTGGTGTAGGGCAATATAATATACGGTCTGTAGTATAAAAACCATTACGCCTATGGGATGTCCCCACTTTTCACAAAAACAAACCTGTGTGTGTGTGTGTGTGGTCAATACTCACTGCTGCGTGTGTGCACTGTATGGGTGAAATGCAGCAATTCAGAGTATTGGACACCATACTTGTTTATTTAGTGTGAATTCCAGACTGGCTTTAACATCTTGAATATCGCTGATCACTCCATACTTGGCTACAACGCATCAATTTAATAATATGAGTTCACAAGCATATCAGCTAGTGTGTTCTTTTAAATTTAGAAACCATTATATTGAAAACAAAACTGTACAATGTCCTGATGTAACATTTGTATTATCTGCACAAACTAAATGAAAATGCATGTACATCTTTGAGGTTGCAGTGTCCAAATTTATCTGAAAAAAAGCCTTATGGAAAAAAATGGGCACTTAACATATTTTAATATCTGTGTATTTAAAAAAAAAATATTCCTTCAAAAACCATAGTTGGAAATACAAGAGGCCTTGAAAATTTGTATACATCACCGTATTTCTATGCTGGTGATACCATTGCTTTGTGTATAGAGGACCAGGATCACAATTTCAAAATTATTTCCAGGTAATTGTAT
>NW_015544929.1:0-588 GCF_001515605.1 Sinocyclocheilus anshuiensis | reverse complement strand
GAAGCTGGATGTAGTTTGTGTGGAGCTTCTGAACACTGTCTCGAGCGCACGAGGCTCGTGTGAAGCAGAGAGTCACCGCTTCAGTGTTTGTACAAGGGCTGCAACTAACGGTTGTTTTGATAATCGATTAGTTTGGCCGATTATTTTTTCCGGTTAATCGATTAATCTGATTTTTTTATTTTTTAAAAATCCTTATTTTAATTTTATTGACAAAAACACACTATTCCACATTCTGCCCAATGTCCTTCACAAAAACATTAAAACCCATTATAAACGAGGCATTTGTTGCATCCAGTGGGGACATAATTACTGATTATAGTGATTTATACTGTCTTTTTACGCGTTGCATTGCGTATAGCGCTGCGTAAGCATAAAACTATGTCTGGAGAAACGACAAACAACAAGCGCTACTCTACATTGCTCAAAACTCGCGTTTGAATCGTCAGTGGCAAATTCTTTATATATAAAAAAACTTACTTACAGTCTGTGAGTCAGAAGCGCCAGACTGTCCTTGCAAAGTTGCAGTTGCCCCACTTTATAGAACAATTTAGAGTAGACGTCACAGTTACGTCACTTGCAGCTGCGCGC
>NW_015544928.1:367-996 GCF_001515605.1 Sinocyclocheilus anshuiensis | reverse complement strand
AGATCTTCTTTATGCACCAAGAGCTTGTAACACTCCAAAGAGCATATGCATCACCTTTAAGATTTAAGATCTGGGACAGTCTTGCGCACTTACTTCCTGTCACGCGCTCTCAAGTGGCCAAGACCGCAAGTGTGGGTATTTGGACAAGGGGCGTGTATCAGTACATTGCATCCATTGCAGCTGTGCATTCGGTTTTAAAGGGACAGCAGCCTAATTTAGTTGCTATTGTCCGAGTCATTGATGTTAATCAAGTAACAAAAGAAAGACAGAAAATCACTCACTGCTCTTGACTGAAAAACTTTAGTAGCCTTAAAGATTAATCTACATTTATTTATAGAAATAAATATGTCTGCTTGAAAGAATGAAGAATATGGTAAACAAGTTGCTGTAAAGAATGCATAATTAGCCTATATAACCATTGGTATTTCATTAAAAAAAAAGACCACGTTCTTATTCTTTATGAGATTTGGGTTTATTTAATTTTAACATAAAGGCATGTTGTGTGTCACCGCAATTAAATCGGTGTCTATCATGATAAAATCTTAATATCAAACCTATATAACAGGGATCCTCAAATCTGGCCCACGAGATCCACTTTCCTGCAGAGTTTAGCTCTAACCCTAATCAAA
>NW_015544928.1:0-213 GCF_001515605.1 Sinocyclocheilus anshuiensis | reverse complement strand
GCAACGGGGTTTGAGATGCGTTTTCTCTTGTTTGGTGGGTGTGTCAAACATGTCAGCCCAATCAGCAGCAACATGTTTGTAAACCACGCGGTATTAAAGAGACAGCTCGCACAATGTAATTAACATCAAAATAAATTCACAAGAGCAAGGATATTGTTTGCACATGTCTATTTACATTAAAGGCAAAATAACTAAAATAATAAGAGCACAAGT
>NW_015544927.1:0-596 GCF_001515605.1 Sinocyclocheilus anshuiensis | reverse complement strand
GTGATAGAGAAGGGGAGGGGGAGGCCGAGCGAGCGCTGAGCTCTCCTGCCCATAGACATATAAATACCTAGACACCTCATTGGCCGCTGGTTCGTACGTCAACGTCGCCGCCAGCTTGGTGCGGGCATCTTTTCCATCATTCTCATAAGTGACTTGGTGCGGCATCTTTCCCATCATTCTCATAAGTGGACTCGAGAAAATGCCTCAGTAGTGTGCTGCTTGGGGCTGTACAAACCGCCGCACAATTGAAAATAGGTCTCGGGGAATAACTTTTCACAGGTAAGACTGAAAAGTTGTTGACTGACACTGATCTGGTTGTATTTGGTAATTAAAACATTATGTTCACACAACTTGACAGTAATTGACCGTCGGAGTCAGACTATTAATAGCTAGCGATATCGCTATTTAGCTGCGAGTCTAGGAAACCAGAAATGTTACATTATTTCTTATATAGTTTTAGCGTATGATCAATTCTATATCATAAACTAAATTGCCCGTAATCGAGATATTCATTTATATTGCCGTTTTTTTTCTCAAAACTGACTCTTGTCAAGCGGCATGAATCTAATTTAACGTTAACCGTTAGTAGTTGGCTA
>NW_015544926.1:0-618 GCF_001515605.1 Sinocyclocheilus anshuiensis | reverse complement strand
CCTCACAAAGATTTGATATTCATCGTGGCATTAGGCAAGGATGCCTCTCTCTCCTTTTTTATTTTTTTTCATTGTATTTACTTGAGATTATTTTGGAAGGATTTGGAATTCTATATTAACAGAAAAATAGAGTGTATGATAGAAATTTGTATATTTGATGTACTTTTTTATACAGAAAACGAAAATTTGAATGGTAAAGAACAACATATTATACGTTTGTTTATTTTGTTAGGAAAATTCCAGATACATGAGAAGAAGTGGGCTCAATGTAAACCAAATTTTGCACATTTTATAAATGACTTTAAATTATATGTAAATCTCTTAGAACAAACAAAAAACAAAAAAAGCATTGAAAACATGTAATGCTGTGAAAGCATTGAACTTTATGTAATCTTCTTCCTTTTTTTAAAACATGTAATGCTCTAAAAGCATTGAACTTTATGTAATTTTCTTCCTTTTTTTTCTTTCTCTGGCAGCTAATAATGTTAATTTGATAATGTGAATATGTAATACCTCATGTTCTTGTGGCATTGAATTAATAAAGCATTAAAAAACAAAAAAAAAACAAAAAAAAACTAAATTTCTAACCGGCATGCACTGCTTCAAGTCAGCCGCCGA
>NW_015544925.1:990-1323 GCF_001515605.1 Sinocyclocheilus anshuiensis | reverse complement strand
AGATCAGTCAGCGGGCTGGTGAGCTCCGAATAATTAGGAATAAACGTTCTATAATATCCCGCCAGCCCCAGGAACTGTCCTTTTTGGTCTTGGGACTTGGGCAAGCCGCAATCGCAGCCGTCTTGTCAATTTGGGGACGCACCTGCCCATGACCCAAGTGGAAGCCCAGATACCGTACCTCCACACGCCCAATTGCACACTTCCGCAGGTTCGCCGTGAGTCCAGCCACCCTCAGCGATCTCAGGACAGCGCGCAGATGTTCCGGCGTACGTGGCCGGAGGATCTTGTCCATGAGATACTTAAAAGTGGCGGGAGGCCCAAACAACCCCAACG
>NW_015544925.1:0-744 GCF_001515605.1 Sinocyclocheilus anshuiensis | reverse complement strand
AGCGAGCCGAACCTAACCGATCAAGCAGCTCGTCAACTCGGGGCATTGGATAAGCGTCGAATTTCGACACAGCATTCACCTTTCTGTAATCCACACAGAACCGGACGGAGCCATCTGTTTTAGGCACTAAAACTATCGGGCTGGCCCAGTTGCTATGCGATTCTTCTATTACTCCCAACCCTAGCATGGCCGTTAATTCATCCTGCACCACTTTTTTCTTGTGCTCCGGTAACCGATAGGGGCGGCTGCGCGCCACTTCCCCGGGGATCTTTTCGATGTGGTGCTTTATGAGGTTCGTGCGACCGGGCAGGGGTGAAAACACATCCGCAAAATCTGCTTGCAACTTGGCTAACTCAGTGAGCTGCAGCGGCGAGAGGTGATCTCCCCCGGGGACCAGAGCGAGCGGATTGGTTTTGACAGCCGCTTCCGGTCCGAGATCTTCCTCTGCCGAAACGGCCGCTGCTAACCCCACCGAGGTCACCTCATTCCAACGTTTTAAAAGGTTGAGATGATAAACTTGACATGAATTACCCCTGTCCGTTCGCCTAACCTCATAATCGAGATCCTCCACTCGCCGTGTAACCACAAAAGGTCCTTGCCACTTCGCGAGCAATTTCGAACTAGACGTTGGAATACAAGCACTTTCTCTCCCGGTGTAAATTGCCGCGCTCGCATACCCCTGTTCTACAGCCGACTTTTTCTGTCCTGCGCCTGGAGCAAATTCTCCATTGACAGCCGCCCCAG
>NW_015544924.1:0-791 GCF_001515605.1 Sinocyclocheilus anshuiensis | reverse complement strand
ACATTAATGTTCTGTACAGGGCACACTGGTGCTGCAGACACTGAAAGTTTTTACATTAATATTCTGTACAGGGCACGCAAAATCCAAACCTTATGGTTTTCAGACAAACATTTTCTTTATTTGGAGAAAAGGCCAAAAATTATTAATAAATTAAAAAAGAAACACCAGGTTTGCTGTACTTGTAGGGCCGCACAATTTGGCCAAAAATGTTGTTTTTATATATCAATAAAACTAATAATGATTATGGTTATTATTTCTAAATAAAAACATTAAACAAAATAAGGAATATTACTTTTGTAATAACACAATTTCACTATAATATACAAAACTTAGTATTTAAGAATAAACATAATAATAAATATATCTGCAAGAAAAAAAAATGTACACTTCTTCACCCTGGAGAAAAACGTAAGGATTTGCAAATGTTTACCTCAAAGTTCGTAATTATTTTTGCAGTTTTTACTCAAATTAGGGTTTTGTGAACAATAATGACTACTCAATTAATGTAATTTCTTTTTCATTCATATTCGTCGCCGGAGGGCGCCCTCGCGCAGAAACTCCACAAGTGAGACTCACTGATGACGTTCCAGGAAATTCCGCTTTCGCTGTAGATGTAGCCTAGTAGCTGAATAACATGCAGATAGACGTTTTACTGATGAAACATGAAGAAAATAAACAATGACTGCGACAACATATGGTTTTATCTGTGCTCTTAAAGCCATCTTGGGTATTTTTATAAGAATAACGTTTAAAATGCAATGCTAATCGATATAGCCTTTATCACTGTATAG
>NW_015544923.1:10323-10582 GCF_001515605.1 Sinocyclocheilus anshuiensis | reverse complement strand
TGAGTGTGTGTGTGTGTGAGAGAGAGAGTGTGTGTGTGTGTGTGTATGTCGTGAGGGAGATGCTGATAGAGTGCATTGTGTGACATCTGATGCCGTATTTCATGACAAAATTACACTACACCAGTTACACTAAAAATTAAGTCTAAATTCAAATGATTTTGTTTTAAATTATTTGCATGATTTAAGGCAAAATTGTTTTCTCATGCTCTGGTCAATTTTGAGATTTTGGTCTGTTTTGCTTCCATAACAATAAGTCTTC
>NW_015544923.1:0-9732 GCF_001515605.1 Sinocyclocheilus anshuiensis | reverse complement strand
AAATGGCTGCAATATAACAAAGAGTGAAAAATTGAAGGGGGTCTGAATACTTTCCGTACCCACTGTATATACTTAAATTCTAATACATATATTTTTTGTTTGTTTCTCCACTTCAGCAGCACTTACATACACCAAAAAATCCTATCTATATTCTGAAGGTTTTTACCGAGGGGTTTGTTCATATTTCATTCACACTGATTTATACAACATTATTTTCCTAAAAACATGGCGAAAATTTATCTTTTTGTGTCTGTTGACAGTATTTTCTGATTTATGAAGTGATAAAAAGAGAAATTCAAAATCCCCTCTATATGAAAAACCTTTCACTCTAAAATGTCAACAAAATCAAACAAGAATTTTGAACGAATGTTCAGATTTCTGTTTTGGAAATTTAGGCAAATTATGCCTCATTTGCATATTTTAAACATGGCACTTGAGAAAACTTGTCTTATAAAACAGCTTATATCAGTCTTAATGTACTGTGATTAATTATTACCCTGTTTACCTGTAGTGTCTTGCCTTGAAGTAATGTAAAGACTTATTGATCACGTCATATCCAATATATTTTAAAGTGTACACCTAAATGTGTTATGTACACAGAAAGACAAAGTCACTCAGAATCTGTATAAATTAGCTGTATAATTTTAGTGTCTTGCCTTGAAGTAATATCATATATCCAACATATATTTTAAAGTGCACACTTTCATGTGTTTTGTACACAGTCCATCAGAGCCTGTTTTAGCTTTAGAATTTTGTGCACAAAGTGATGTGCTGACTCACATTTGCGTTGAAGAAATTCTGTGTTCGTCAGGCAATAAAGTGCACCTGCCTTTTGTCATGAAATTCATCTGACGCCTGATTCATTCAGTCTTTTAAATTAGTTGTGATGCACAAACCACAGTCAGTCTTGTGTTGTTTTCAGGCTTTAGAACATGATTTGAAAAACTAAAATAGTCCTGCTGATACTCGAGGCATGAAGATGAAACACAAACACACTCAGAAACACAGGTGCTTTTCCATGTTTATTGATTTCAAATGCAGGATTATTTTTGCCTGAGTGTCTGTGTGTGAGAGAGAGAGTGAATTCATAAAGACTTATTGATCACGTCATATCCAATATATTTTAAAGTGTACACCTAAATGTGTTATGTACACAGAAAGACAAAGTCACTCAGAATCTGTATAAATTAGCTGTATAATTTTAGTGTCTTGCCTTGAAGTAATATCATATATCCAACATATATTTTAAAGTGCACACTTTCATGTGTTTTGTACACAGTCCATCAGAGCCTGTTTTAGCTTTAGAATTTTGTGCACAAAGTGATGTGCTGACTCACATTTGCGTTGAAGAAATTCTGTGTTCGTCAGGCAATAAAGTGCACCTGCCTTTTGTCATGAAATTCATCTGACGCCTGATTCATTCAGTCTTTTAAATTAGTTGTGATGCACAAACCACAGTCAGTCTTGTGTTGTTTTCAGGCTTTAGAACATGATTTGAAAAACTAAAATAGTCCTGCTGATACTCGAGGCATGAAGATGAAACACAAACACACTCAGAAACACAGGTGCTTTTCCATGTTTATTGATTTCAAATGCAGGATTATTTTTGCCTGTGTGTCTGTGTGTGAGAGAGAGAGTGAATTCACTTCCCTCCAGCTCAATTCCACATCAACACTTTATTGTAGAGAGAAAGTGCTGGAGATGGAGGGACGGATAGAGAGAGACGCGTCGCCGCAGGCTAGGATCGCTTCTGCTTATGTAAGTTGTTTTCATACGAGCCTGTTGGTGAACAATGAAAAAAACAACTTCTGAAAGTGTGAAGCTCTCCACAGCTCACGTGTGTGTGTGTGTGTGTGTGTGTGTGTGTGTGAATGCTAACCAATGTGATGACAGTTAAAGTTTTTTTGTATTTTCTTTAAAAAAAAAAAGTGATATACTAAATGTAAATTTCTTTATTGACATCTACTGTATATGATTCCATGAAGAATCTTTAACATTCATGGACAGTATTGGGGTAATGCATTGCAAGTTATGTAATCAGATTACTTTTTTTCAAGTAACTAGTAAAGTAACGCATTACTTTTAAATTTACGATGAAATATCGATTAACAGTGTTGGGCGTAACGCATTACAAGTAATGAGAGTTACGTAATCAGATTACTTTTTTCAAGTAACTAGTAAAGTAACGCATTACTTTTTAATTTACAAGAAAATATCTGAGTTACTTTTTCAAATAAGTAACACAAGTTACTTTTTTATCCATTTGTTGATTGAAAGCTCTCCTGTCCTCATGTTGAGAGAAACTAGAATAAATCTGAACATGCATTAGTTCATCTGACTCACAAAAAAAACAGATTCATTATTCCTCAAAATGAATAAAAACAGTGAAAAGCAACTCAGAATATGACGCAAACCTGCAATAATTAAATATGTTAAATAATACAAATATCCTTTATGTATTTAATCCTATTTTATTAACCAATGTCTTTGCAGCTGAGCTTTGATTATCAAATTCAATCATACTAATAAGCAAAAATCACTTTAGATAAACTAACATTGTCTTTTTTTTATTGCTGAAGAGTGTTGAACGTTCTTCTCCTGCGTTCTGCTGTACAGACGTGAATTTACTTTTCCTTCAGCCTGAGGTTCATTCATTTCACTTTTTGTTGTGAAAGGGCTTTTACATTTACCAGAAATAGAACTTTTTATGTTAAAAACAAACAAGCAAGCCCAACCCAGATTTAAAAAGTAACGCAAAAGTAACGTAATGCATTACTTTCCATAAAAAGTAACTAAGTAACACTTTCATGGAGTAACACATATTGTAATGCATTACTTTACTCAACGCTGTTCATGTAACAAAAGGTTCTTTATAGTGGAAAGGGATTCTTTAGAATATTAAAAAATGGTTGTGTTAAAAAACTGAAAGGTTCTTTGAGGAACCAAAAATGGATCTGCTATGGCATTGCTGCAGAAACACTCCTTGGAAGCTTTATTTTTAAGAGTGCAATTTTAACTGGCAAAGACAGTAAAAACGCTATGATAAAACCCTTTTAATTGATTAACAGTAATATCCCTTACTACATACGGTAAAAAAACTGAAACAGATCTAATGGGAGATTTCATGTAAATATACAGTAAAATACTGTTAAATGTATAGTTTTTGGAAGCTGAAGAGAACAAATCGTCTTATGATTTACGGTGGAAAACCGTAAGTTGAACTTCCCAGAATCCTCTGTGTGACAACAGCTCACATTTCATGGTTTTTACACTGAACTGTTCATAAAAAATGCTTGTAATTTTAACAGTAAAACTTTCAAATTGCTATGACAAAAACCTTTTAATTAATTAACGTTAAATTCCCTTACTATATATCGAAAAAAAAAAGAAAAAAAAAAAGAAATATATTTAATAGGACACTTTACAGTAAATTGTTGCATTTCTAGTTTTTGGAAGTGAAAAAGAATAACCGCTTTATTTACAGTAAAATTGTAATTGACATTCTTAGCTCAATTGAAATAACTGTTTCTTGTTCCTTAGTTTTTTTTTTCTTGTCAGTTCTGTACATTAGGGTTGTATGTTACATCGTATATTGTTAAATGAATGTTTATTGTATTAATTTAGTGTTTGTATTGGTGTGTATGACACTGTGCACCTTCTATATGGTGGTATTTTTACTTCTAATAAACTTTGATTCATTGTATGATTTTTCCCCCTCTTTACCACCGTTGTTTTTGTATTTCAGAAAGGTTTTAAAATATATTAACATTATTTCAGTCATAAAATAAAAGTTTTCTAATATATATAATTTAGGATAATCTGAAAAACTTAATGTTGCTACCTATTTTTTCTTCTTCCTTTTCTTTTTTTTTACAGCAGTGTTCAGGCAACCACAGTCGCTTTTTTTTAAACCATAAAACTTAACATTTACACTTCTGAGAGCCCAAGAAATGTGAAAAGATCCATATTTAGAGATCTCTATCTGTAGCGTTTGACTAATCAGACATCGTCCAGAAGAGATTAACTGGACAAAACCTTCACCGCTTGATCTTAACCAGACTACAAGACTTTTCTGTCCAGGTGAAGCTCAATCCCATCAGACGAGTCTCTCTGTAGGTTTCTTTCGTTCCGAGTGAAATACAAATAATCACAAAGCCCAGTGTGTGAAGCAGCATCATTACAGAAGAGTCTGCAGGCTCAGATGAAGATCAGCGTCGCTGTCAGACCCTCCTCTTCCTCACTTTTAATGATCTGAACGGTGAGGAAGCATGTTTTCAGTCAATACTGGGCTCTGAATCACTGCTGAATTATGTGGATGTTATGTTTCATTCCTCTTAATTTAGAGCTGTTTAATTGGCCTGTGATTCCTCCGTCGCCATGACAACCGCATCAGCACCGCCTCACCTGAGAGCATCACTCGTTCAGACTCCAGGTGTGTTTGGATGACTTATTATGGTAGTCAAGATGAAAAACTCAAACTGAATCAGAAGGATGTGTCTATATGTGACCCTGGAGCACAAAACCTGTCATAAGAGTCAATTTTTTGAAATTGAGATTTATACATCATCTGAAAGCTGAATATGTAAGCTTTCCATTGATGTATGGTTTGTTAGGATCGGACAATATTTGGCATAAAATCTGGAATATAAGGGTGCAAAAATATTGAATCGCCTTAAAAGTTGTCCAAATGAAGTTCTTAGCAATGCATATTACTAATCAAAAATTAAGTTTTGATATATTTACAGTAGGAAATTTACAAAATATCTTCATGGAACATGATCTTTACTTAATATCCTAATGATTTTTGGCATAAAAGAAAAATTGATAATTTTGACCCATACAATGTATTGTTGGCTATTGCTACAAATATACCTGTGCTACTTATGACTGCTTTTGTGCTCCAGGGTCACATATCTATATATACAACTCATAACAGAGTTGCTCTTCATGATTGAGTCGTTTATAAGAGACGCTGAAAGTGTTTCTGTACGTTTGTATTCCTGGAGCGTATGAAAGAAACTGTGCCAAATCTCTCTCTGGCTCTGGTGAAGCATCAGCACTTTCTGCTTAATTAATCCTGTAAGTTGTGTGAGTTTGTGCTTCAGAAGCTGCGGAAGGACGTTCAGCTCTTAAGCAGCTTTACAGAGACACATTTCAGCAGTTTTCTGCTTCACTTCAGTCGTGTTCAAATCTCTCGCTGAAAACATCTCGCAATTCACTTTCATTTAGTTCAGTTCTAATGTTCTAAGAACGTTCTCATTACGTTATGAAAATGTTACTTCTGAATGTTCAAAATGTCTAGTTTTTTAAAAATGTTTTAAAAACATTTTATTTTGGTTTTGAGAGCATTAAAGGAATGTTCCATTGTATCATTTTGCAGACATTGTGGGAATGTTACTTTTGAATGTTCTCTGAACATTCCACAACATTAAAATGTGAAACTAAAATGTGTCTGAACAAAGGTTCTATTAACATTTATAACTTTAATGGAGAGTATCATAACAGTGCACTGCAAAAAGTGATGTTTTCATGCACAGTGATGTAAGATATGAAGAGAAATTGATCCAAATGATGTGAGTTTTTGCTTAAAATGAGAACAAATATCCGCCTTTGACTAAAGTGTTTTTTTTTTAGCTCAGTGGCTGATATTTGTTCTGGTTTTAAGCAAAAACTCCCTTCATTTGGATCAGTTTCTCTGCTTATCTTCTGTTATTGTGCATCTCAAGTAAATGTATCTTGATTTAAGAATTTGTGCTGAAAAACAAGACAAAAGTACTGAGGAAGAGCGTGAATTTGTGCAGTGAAATATAACCAAGTTTTCTCATTGTTATCAATATTTTGAATTAGCTTTTATTTTTATATTTTTTGTTTTTGTTTTAATTTTAGTTCAAGTTTTTGTCATTTTTTGTCATTTTGATGCTTTATTGTTTTTTAATATCTATATAGTTTTTATTCATTTTAATTTGAGTTATTTTAGTACATCAACTGAATTTAAATGAAAATGAAAGATGTTACCTTGGCAACTAGCTCAAATAAATTAAGATTTTTAATATTTTACTTTCAGTTTGCATTTGTTTTATTTTTTTATTTCAAAAAACGTAAATGTAACTTTCTGCTTTTAGTTTGAGTTGAATAACACTGCTCTGAAGTCACATGATGACTGATATCTCTCTCAGACTCATTCATGTCCAAACACTAAAGTTTCCCCCAGAGAAGCGCTACGACAGATCTGACATTAATTATCTCAAGCACTGTCGTTTGTCTCGTTTCATGACTGATTTTAACAGCCTCAGAGGAAATGGTGCTGATGCGGTTTCCATGCCAACAGGCCGTTTGTTTTCTGCAAATTTAAAATATTTAAATTTCAGTTTGTTATTCACATAAAGGTTCAGTTATTCTGGCTATCAATATGTTTTTGTTGTGCATATATTAGGCTCTCAGTATAATAATATAATGATATTAGCTATTTTCAAAATGTAATTTCTGCTAAAAAATTTTCTCTGTGAGTGTGTGTGTGTGAGAGTGTGTGTGTGTGTGTGTGTGTGTGATTGTGTGTGTGAGAGTGTGTGTGTGTGTGTGTATCTGAAGGCTTCTCCATTACCTGAGCTGTACCACACACACACACAGAGCCAATCGGATCCCTGTAATTCCTGCGCTTCTCCCGGAATCAATACAAGTCCTGCCTGCCATCTGCCTCTCAGCAAACACACAGAGATCCTGTTAAAATCATAAAAGCACTTCAGAAATGCTTCTTGAAGTTCCTAGAACAGCACATCATGTTCAGATCATCAGCTGTGTTTTGATGATTTCATACACTGAGAGCATTTAAAGCTTTGATTCATCATTCAAACTCCGAAAATCCAGATTCCTGTTCCTGCATCCACAGACTGAACCAGAAGCTTCAGCCGATTCAAATCCACGTCGTAACTGATGACCGAAGACGAAACAATCATCAGACCATAACATGGTTTTTCTGTAGATTCTCAGTGTTTTGGCAGAACTGATGCTCATCATGGTCCTGCATTTTTCTACTGATAAACACTGTGTCTCTGTAGGATTTTCTGTCTTTCAGGTCATTGCAGTGTCAGAAGCTTCTGACTTTGTTTACGGGAAATTTCACATCAGTTTTTCACCAAACCTCTAACCATGTCCTAATATCAGCAAGCGAGGCAGCCCTGTGTGTTCGGAGAGTGTTCCTCTAACATTCCCAGTACAGATTTAGCAAAACAAAGAAACTAAGAAAAAAAACTGCGGAAGAACAAGAATTTATTGATAAGTAATACATTTGCAAATAATATTTTTATTTGAAAATATGCACACATTCAGTCGTATTAATCAAAAATGTCTGCTTTAATGTTTTTTTGACTCATCACATTAAATTATGATCGACACACATCATAAATAGTCAGTATTTTCAATTCAAGAAGTTGAGTAGTTTGCGTCACTGGATATTTTTGTTGGTCGTTTCACATTTTTAATCACAGAAGTATGTTAATGTAACATGTATTCAGAGTTATCTGGTCTTTAATAATATTCTTAAAAAACTTGATTTATAAATCATTCATGGAACAATTTATTTCCGAAATGTTTTAATTGGACGTTCGTCTAATGTTTTATAAAAATGTTGCTATACTTGTTTCAGAACGTTTCAAAAACTCAGTACTTTACTTTACTGGAGGTTATTGTTAAATAACATTTCTATCATAGATATTGGTAAAAACAAATGTTTAGTTACTTGCATCTCATGCAAGTGGTGCATTCACAAGTCAACGTTATTCTTATCAAGTCCTTGTAAAAGGGAGTGTTTATAAAAAGTGTCTTGTGCATATAGAGAGAAAAAAATACTAGCATAAAAACATTATTTATACATCATTCATAGAATTATTTTTTTCTGAAATAGTTGGATCTTCGTCTAACGTTTTTTAAATGCTACTGCTTATTTCAGAATATTCACATAATGTATATTTTCAATTCAAAAAGTCGAGTAGCTTGCATCACTGGATGTAATTTCTGATTGTTAAAAATGGTCAAAAAATGTTGCACTTTTCAACATTAAAACCGAAGCGTTGTGTGGTCATGTCTGCTTAAATCTCTCAAGACTTTATTGTTTTTCATCGTGAGTTATGCTTGTAATATGACATTGTGTTTTGAGTTTCTGCAGGTTGGTGCCACGTCTCACACTGATGTGACTCTCTCTCATCTCTCAGATGCTGATGGGGTCCGACGGTCCCTCAGTGAAGCCGGAGGAGCATCAGAGTGGATCCAGAGCACAGTGGAAATGTCCAAGTTCAGAGCTTCAGCGCATGACATTCGTGAGGAGGAAACTCTGAAAGTGTGTTACAACTCCACAGGAACCCTGAGAGGTCAGAACGATCCAACTTTTTAAAAATGGAACAGTTTATCAAACCTTTAGACAAAATAAAAAAGAAAATCGAAAGAGTTTGAGTATCATATTTTATCCCTCAGATAATTTTTTTATGGCTCATATAGTCTGATACAGTGAGAATATGGAGGAAAAACAGCTCAATTTTATTCAGAGACTCAAACTGAGCAAACTGAATGTGCTGCAGATGCTGATATTTCTATGATGAAATTCTGCTGCTTGTGATGTAAATCAGTGAGATGTTTATGATGAGATTGAAATGATCCAAACATATAATGCAGTGATTGCGAGCTGAAGAAATAAACGCTCCTCAAAAGCATTTCAAGCATGACTTTTCTAAACAAACAAACAAAAAAGAGTAGAATCAGTCTGGACAAAGTCATGAACAAACATTCTTCCAGTATCTTTAATAGAATGTTTGTTCAGAGTTATCTGCTCTTATGTTATCAACACATTAACACAAACATGTAAAATTATTCATTGTTTTTCCAGCTACAAAAAACATATGAGAACATTAACTTATGAAAACATCATTTCTGAAATGTTCGTTTTTTTTTTTGAATGTTTTAAAAATTCTGTTTCTTGGTTAGTCAGATTTTAAGGGAACATTCCATTTGATCATTTTCCAAAAATGATGGGAATGTTACTTTTGAATGTTATCTGAACGTTCTGAAACAAGTAGCAGCATTTAAAGCACGTTAGAGGAATGTCATCTAATAAATGTGTCAGAAATAAAACATTCCATGAACAATGCATAAGCAATATTTTGAAAACATTATCAAAGACCAGATGGTGTTCTATTAACGTTACTAGAAGAATGTTTGTTTATAATTTTGAGAGAATCTTTCCAGAACATTGGCAATGTTCAAGTTTAGCAAACGCTCCTACAATAACATTAATAGAATGTTTTTTCAGAGTTATCATAATGTTCTCTAAATGCACAAACACGTTACTTGTCATGTACTTATTCATGTAAGGTTTCATTGCTGAAACTTTTAAGTTGGACGTTCATCTAATGTTGCTACTTGTTTCAGAGAACATTCAAAAGTAACATTTCCATAATGTTTGGTAGAATGGAATGTTCTCTTAACGTCGTTCACACAACCAAAATAAAACGTTGAAAACACTGGATGTTTTAATGTTCAGAGAACATTCACAAATAATGTTTTGATTACATTGGTTGTTAGGATGTTCGCATGACATTTTTTAAATGTTTCAGAATGTTCAGAGAACACTCAAATGTAACATTCCCATAATGTTTCCAACTCTCTCTCTCTCTCTCTCTCTCTGTCTCTCTCTCTATGTCAATTTCAATTCAATTTAAGAGTGCTTTATTGGCATGACAAAAA
>NW_015544922.1:0-577 GCF_001515605.1 Sinocyclocheilus anshuiensis | reverse complement strand
CCCTTATAGAATTAATGAGTTAAATTCCTTACAGTACTTACAGTACTCTGATCTCGCAGAGGCGTTCAGTAAAAGGAAAGCGTCTCAACTCCCCACTCACCGTCTGGCGTTCAGTAAAAGGAAAGCGTCCCAGCTCCCCACTCACCGTCCTGTCGACTGTGCCATAGACTTAACGCCCGGCGCCAATCCTCCCAAGGGTAGGATTTTCCCGCTATCACAACCAGAATCCGAAGCCATGAAACTCTACATCGAGGAGGAACTAGCCAAAGGATTCATCCGACCCTCAACCTCTCCCGCTTCAGCCGGGTTCTTCTTCGTCAAGAAAAAGGATGGAGGTTTGCGACCGTGCATTGGTTACCGTGGCCTCAACGATCTCACCATTAAGTTCCGGTATCCATTGCCCCTAGTCCCAGCCGCGCTAGAACAGCTTCGCCGGGCCAAGTTTTACACCAAGCTAGATCTACGCAATGCCTACAACCTGATTCGTATCAGAGAGGGAGATGAATGGAAGACCGCATTCTCGACCACTAGAGGGCACTATGAATACTTGGTTATGCCCTTCGGCCTTGCCAACAGT
>NW_015544921.1:0-1044 GCF_001515605.1 Sinocyclocheilus anshuiensis | reverse complement strand
GATAACTTTGTGGTGACCGCAACCACTGCTGATTGATCATCAGAGAGAAAGAACGAGAGAGAGAGAGAGGGAGGGGCATTCCACCCATATATAATGTTAAACTGCCAAGTTGAGCAGATGGCAAAACTCAGTGTATGAGTATGCGTCAATTCTCTCTCTCTCGCTCTCTCGCTCTCACTCACTACCAGCAAACATTACAAAGGTTATTAGGGGGTGGAGCAGTACTCTTGTTTACTTCGTTTAATTTATTTTAAGGTCCAATTCTCGCCATTAACAAACCATTAACTACAACTTTTGCCTCAATAAACTACTAATTTGCAGCTTATTAATAGTTAGTTAGGGAGTTGTTAAATTTAGGTATTGGATAGGATTAGGAATGTAGAATATGGTCATGCAGAATATGTGCTATTAAACAGCCAATATGTTAATAATAATAGGCATGCTAATAAGCAACTAGTAAATAGTGAGAATTGGTCCATATACTAAGGTGTAACCTTTGAAATACCAGTTGCATTGCATTAAACAGCAAAATATAAAATCAAGTGGCATTTCATAAACTATGAAGTTATACACTGTCTAGTGTCAGTAGGCTAATTTTGTTACTGAAGGAAATTAATTAAATATGTCTTGGGAGCAAATTGTATAACAACACACGAATTAAAGCTGAATTTGTTTCCGGTGTTACCTCTTTTCATTCTTTTCTACGTTTTTCCATATTCTACGTTTGTAACTATCAATTTTATGAATCGTTGTGTAATGTGATGTTATGCAGACTAATTTTGTGTGTAACGTTAGTTGTTTAACGTCTGTAAATATCAATACTGCATGGCAGTATTTTCCCCCCTTCACCCAACACGGACACACACAGCACCCCCAACCGAAAACATCTTCCTGCGCCCCTGAAGGTAGTTGTTAAGTTTAGGTATTAGGTTGGATTAGGGATGTAGAATATGGTCATGCAGAATATGTGCTTTATACAGGTACATCTCAAAAAATTAGAATCATGAAAAAGGTCAATATTTTTTGTCACTCATTTCAGAAAGT
>NW_015544920.1:0-559 GCF_001515605.1 Sinocyclocheilus anshuiensis | reverse complement strand
ACAGGAATAATTCAGTAATAATACAGGAATAACACAGTAATAACTTTAATAACGCCGTAATAACACAGAAATAACACAGTTATAAAACAGGAATAACTCAAAGTTGTTAATATGTAGCAGCTTTGAAAGTCAGTGGGTGATTTTTTGTTCTCTAAAATGTGACTCTCTTTTTTTTCAGACAGTTTATCAGTAATCACTCTTGTAAGGCTACATGAAGTGATTTCCCAGCATTTTTTGAACACTGCCCAGTTGCAAACGTGATATTTATTTACAACAATTCAATAATAAGAAGTTAATATTGTGGTATATATTAGACACAATATTGTCTGATTTTGCTAAATTGTGTAAGTGAAAATATTACCTATAAAGCCACAGAAGAACTGTTGTGCATCTCCTAATAAAACACAATAGGTGTTGGACTTGAAGCAGCACTGCATAGACTGTTCTGTGTGTGACATCAAAGTACCACGAGAGCGATTAGACAGCATTTAAACAAATTTACATTCTATTTACATTAACATTCTAAAAGCTCTTTATTCCAAAGATACTACAAGCTAGT
>NW_015544919.1:350-527 GCF_001515605.1 Sinocyclocheilus anshuiensis | reverse complement strand
GTGCTATGGTGGGGCCTGAAACCTGACAGAAATTCTTCATAGAGAGAATTTTTTTGCAGGAAGGAGCACAATTGAGTAGACACAACTTTTTCTAAAATTTTAGACATAAAAGGAAGATTTGAGATGGGTCTGTAATTTGCCAGTTCACTAGGATCTAGTTGTGGTTTCTTAATAAGA
>NW_015544919.1:0-136 GCF_001515605.1 Sinocyclocheilus anshuiensis | reverse complement strand
TTAAGGGAATACGACCAAGAGCCTAGAATCATACTAGTCTTGGCCTGTCACACAGGGGCTACTGCATGTTCTCTTTGTATGTGCTGAAGGTACTGTCTCAACAGACCCCTAGTAGCAATACCCTGTTAAAGTAGGT
>NW_015544918.1:0-1821 GCF_001515605.1 Sinocyclocheilus anshuiensis | reverse complement strand
GTCGATTAACCGGTGGGAAAATGTCCTCACCGTCACAACCCTAACCACATTCAACGTCGAGTATTGTTTAGCGTTTATCACTTTGATAGCTGATAGCTACTATAAGGAGCCTGCCCTAGTTTTCATAATCTAGTCATAGTCTTACCTTGCCTGTTTTCCTGGTTCCTGATTCTTGCCATGTATCTTGGTTTAACCCTTTGCTTGCTGTTTCGGACTGTGTTTGCTCCTTGCCTGGCCTTATGCTCACGTTTACGGATTACCCCTCTTGTCAAGCCCTCTGGAAACTCTTCGCCGATCGAAGACCCACGCTAGCCCTAGGATTATTCTTGTGTCTTGCCCGCCATATACCTGTTTGCCATTGTTCGACCCGTTTAGGATTGCTCTTTTGTCTTGCCTGTGCCATACCTGTTTGCTGTTGTTCGACCCTGCCTGTGTTTTTGACTATGTTTATTAATAAAAGCTTGCACATGGATCCGCACGCTTCTCCTCTCGTCAGCCCCATAACAGAATACTTGGCCACACAAGGATCCAGCGGCTTTTCAAGTTGACACTGGCCAGGTATGGACATTGCAAGACTGTTATTAGCCCTCAAACAGGGCACACGATCGCTCGAGGACTATATTCAAGAGTATCTGAACTTTACTTATTTTTCTGATCTGCCGGACTGTGTACTCATAGACTTCTTTTGTGAGGGCATTAATCAGCCACTCAAATCACGTTTAATCCGTGAAGGTCCCCGCTCATCTCTCAGTCAGTTTATGGACTATGCTTTGTTGACTGTTGGTTCAACGTTCACTGTGGGTGTCGTGGAGGAACGCAACCCCGCACTCACTCGTGTAATGGCGGCCACACTAGAGCACGCTCACAAAATGGCGGCCACAACAGCGCCCCGTTATGTCACAGCTGCCAATCCTGACTCAAGTCAAGTAACGGCTGATTTTCCTGAGTCAACTCAAGTCACCGTTGATCTTCATGAGTCTAGTCAAGTCACGGTTGATCTTCATGAGTCGCGGATCGTCACGAGGCAAGTCAAGTCACAGTTGATCTTCATGAGTCAAGTCTATTCACAGCTGATCTTCATGAGGCAAGTCAAGTCACAGTTGATCATCATGAGTCAAGTCAAGTTTCAGCTGATCTGCCAGAGCCTCGTCACGTCTCAGCTGTTCGTCCAGAGTCACGTCACATCTCAGCTATTCATCCAGAGTCACGTCATCACAGTTGATCATCCAGAGTCACGTCCTGTCTGTTACACCCAGATTATCAAGGTCAGCCCTTCGGTATCCCAGTGTGAAGGATGCACCGCTGGTGTCTGCACGCGCAGCTGGTATCCCCAAACCCACTCACTCTAGCCCTCCTGTTCCTGAACTGATTCCCCTGTCTGAAGCGCTTCCCATGATGGGGATCGCTTTTTGGTGCGTTTGGGCTGCATACACCATCACAGAACCTCCCGAGGTGGCGACTGATGCTGCAGAACCTCCTGAGGTAGTGGTGCTTGCTGCTGTGTTCCCCGAAGCGATGGCGCCCACTGCATGAGGCGGCAGAACCCTCCGAGGCGGCGGCGCTCGCTTTGGCTCCTGGGACGGTGGTGGCTCCCAGCAATACACCTTCAGTCTGTCCTGTCTCGGTCAAGGGGACCGTTGCTGAACTCTGTACCTGTCCTGTTAAGGAGAATGTTAATGAACTCTCCCTGTTTCCTGCTGGTATTGCTGTAGAACCTCCAGAGGTGGCGGCATCCGCTGCAGAACCTCCAGAAGTGTCAGTAATATCCACTTGTGGACTCTCTTCCTGTTCTGTTCCGGCCAAGGAGGCCGTCTGTGAACT
>NW_015544917.1:343-540 GCF_001515605.1 Sinocyclocheilus anshuiensis | reverse complement strand
TCGAAATGTGGTACCGAACGACGAGACGTTTTTCGATACTCGATGATATCGAGGCAATTTGGTCGGTGCCTAAAAAGTATTGAACTCGATACCCAGCCCTACCCACCACCTCTACTCCGTGTGTTTCTCGGCACAGGCCCGGTGCACCCAGGACGCGATCTTCCCAGATGTCCTTCACTCCGGCGCCGGGACACCAC
>NW_015544917.1:0-244 GCF_001515605.1 Sinocyclocheilus anshuiensis | reverse complement strand
CTCCGCCGCCTCCGGTCTTCGAGATCTCCACCCGGAACCGCTTCGCTCCCCTCCGCGAGACGGAACGCGATGCTGTGATCATCGGAGACTCCATCGTCCAGCACGTCCGTGCTACGTTAGCTGAAGGTAAATTGCACACTCACTGTTTCCCTGGTGCTCGTGTTCTCGATGTTTCTGCGCTTTTTCGCGCTGATGGCCAGCACCCCAGCAGAGTCGGAGCGGAACTCATGTCAGACAACATCTC
>NW_015544916.1:0-1595 GCF_001515605.1 Sinocyclocheilus anshuiensis | reverse complement strand
TAAAACCTGGAAAAGTCAGATGTTCATGATATGTCACCTTTAACAAAAGTGAACTCATTTGCATTATTGAATTACATGTAATAAATAAATAAATAAAAAAGGAACATGGAACCTGTAACTATGAAGAAAATTATTAATCACAATTCAATTAAGCTGCTAATTTATTTATTTAAATGTATTAATTTAATTAAACTTTTAATATTTATTATTAAATGCATACATATTAAGGTCAGTTTTTTCCCAAAAATGTAAGTTTTTTCCAAATGAGAAATGAATTCAATGCACAAATTGTTATATTTTTTGTGCAGTTGTTGTGTAACATGCACAAAAGGAGAAACTCCCAGTCAAAGCCTTAGACGGTCACATCTGAGCTACCTGCCTTTAGCTTGAGGGATTTGAATTAGGCTATGAGGAGCTCTTCATGCCATCGGTCGTGCTTCAATAAGCCGCGGCAGTTGTTACAGGTGATTAACAGGTTGCTATGCATGGATTCTCAAATTCTGTAACAAGGGCTTTGGAGGAAGCGACGGTCCATAGGGACACCGCTTCACTGCGGACCTTGCAGCTCTAACAACAATCAGACTTCCTTAAACAACACCAAAATTCATGCTACTTGCTTTCTCAATAAATGTTCATTGTCTCTTCATCAGTGCAAGTAATTCCCCCCAAAAAATCTTTACTAAACTCATTATTTACCCTCATCAGTTGGACTATTTCTACGGTATGTTTAGGAACTTTTTGGAGGTCACTAGGGATGCACCGATACCACTTTTTCCAGTACTCGACAGATACCGATACTTTTGTTTTTGGTACTTGCCGATACCGAGTACCGATACCGATATTTTTATTGCATTTGTAAATTTTTTAAATATTGGGTACAGAAACCAAAAGATAATAATGTTATAATGTTAGTTGGTTAACTTCATTTATCAAATAGATACAGTTAAACCAAAATTTATTCAGACACCTTCAACATTTCTCACATTATAACAGTTTATTCGTTATAGTTTAGAAAATGGTAATAAAATATGACAAGAACTCAGAGTTATCTTGAGAATGTTATATAATTTTGATAGAAAGGTATGTAATAGATTACAATCAACCAAAAATTATTCAGACAGCTGTTAGTATGACAGTATTTACACAACTATGAATACTTTGTCGGGCAACCCTTAGCCTTAATGACAGCCTGTAGTCTCCTGAGCATGCTGTCAACCAGCTTCATGCAAACTTAATTTTTTTCCCAGACTCGGTCTGAATAATTTTTGGACCCAAATTTGTGTCCTGCACCCACTAGTAAAAAAAATATCAAAAATTATATCTGGTCTCTGAATACTTTTTGGTTTCACTGTATATTCTTCGGTTATTTTCCCACTTAATTATGCCCATTAAAATTTATTTTACAAGTTTTTGTTACTTTCACTGTTCATTTTTTTGCTCTATGGTACATCATCTTTAACTTAATAGCATTAGAGCTGCTCCATTGCAGCGGCTTAGTACTGTAATCATACGCTTTGCTGTTATAATGCAGGGAACCACTCGTTATAAAATTCCTAACTGTGATATTTTCAGAAATAGAAGTCGCGTTTTTTCAT
>NW_015544915.1:0-784 GCF_001515605.1 Sinocyclocheilus anshuiensis | reverse complement strand
AGGAGAGGAACAAATAGAGCCTCCTGAAAGGGAACAGAGCCCTGATGTCCATGAAGTAGAGGAAAGGGAAGGTAATAAAATTGATGCACCTCATTTTAGGGAAGCAGCGTATGCTGATGCAGGAGAACTGCCTGAAGATGAAATGCTGCCTGCAGAAACAGAACAGGGAAGTCAGGGAGAGACTGATCCTGGTCCTAGTGCTGATATACCTGATGCAGCGATTGCCCAAGACTCGGGGCAACCTGCAGAGCTCCTTGAACCAAGACCCTCTACTAGAGCCCAATCCAGATATCAACCTGATGAATTCCTCACACTCGATCCAGCCACCATCCCTGATCTATTCTCTTGGTATGACTCACCAAACACCAGGTATCTATGCAAATAAGCATGTTAGAAAGAGGTCAGCAAGGTGGGCATAGAATGATGAGAATGATACCCTAATTTATGACATGGAATCATACCTACAAGAAGAAGGGCTGCTAGATGCTGCTCATCACAATGATTGGTTTAAATGGGCAGAATATACTGCAAAAGAAGCAGGAATGTTTAGCTGTGTACTTTGTTCCCCATCTCCCCTTAAGAAACTTGAAGTTGTACCAAACCCATATGATTATATGCATTGTGGTAGATTTTACTCCCAGTACTGTGAAAGTATCACTAGAAAAGTGTACCCCTATTGCCCAGCAGAATGTTTGACTATGCTTGGAAACAAAGATTTCCGTCAATTTTACAGACAGCGAGGGTGGGGGAATGAGTGTCAACGAATGGATATTAGAATTGATGT
>NW_015544914.1:0-788 GCF_001515605.1 Sinocyclocheilus anshuiensis | reverse complement strand
GGCTAGTATTATTTTTTATTGATATTGAAATTGGTAACAAATTATTTAAAGCTTTATATATATACAGTGGGGCAAATAAGTATTTGATACACTGCCGATTTTTCAAGTTTTCCCACTTACAAAGAATGGAGAGATCTGTAATTTTCATCGTAGGTACACCTCAACTGTGAGAGACAGAATCTAAAAAAAAAAATCCAGAAAATCACATTGTATGATTTTTAAATAATTAATTTCCATTTTATTGCATGAAATAAGTATTTGATACAATAGAAAAATAGAACTTAATATTTGGTACAGAAACCTTTGTTTACAATTACAGAGGTCAGACGTTTCCTGTAGTTCTTGACCAGGTTTGCACACACTGCAGCAGGGATTTTGGCCCACTCCTCCATACAGGTGTTCTCCAGATCTTTCAGGTTTTGGGGCTGTCGCTGGGCAACACGGAGTTTCAGCTCCCTCCATAGATTTTCTATTGGGTTCAGGTCTGGAGACTGGCTAGGCCACTCCAGGACCTTGAAATGCTTCTTACGGAGCCACTCCTTAGTTGCCCTGGCTGTGTGTTTGGGGTCATTGTCATGCTGGAAGACCCAGCCACGACCCATCTTCAATGCTCTTACTGAGGGAAGGAGGTTGTTGCCCAAAATCTCGCGATACATGGCCCCATCCATCCTCCCCTCAATACGGTGCAGTCGTCCTGTCCCCTTTGCAGAAAAGCACCCCCAAAACATGATGTTTCCACCCCAATGCTTCACGGTTGGGATGGTGTTCTTGGGATTGTACTCATCCTT
>NW_015544913.1:0-508 GCF_001515605.1 Sinocyclocheilus anshuiensis | reverse complement strand
ATATATAGCCTGAATTTTTTATATTTATGTAACTAAATATGCATCCACACATTTAAATATAATATTGAGCTATGCATGACATGCAATACAGTATTCTATATAGTTTGCATGATAGGACTAGGTGTTATGATCCCAATATTCAGCACCATTTAGTCGCACCATAGAACATTTTCCCTTCACTGTGAGCAGAACAGCGAGACACAGCAATTGTTACGCTCTGATTTTGGTTTAGCAAGAATCCAGGGTCATGGCCTAATCCGTGTCCGTGGTACTTGCCTCAATACCCAATAATCAGTTGTGAATTTACAATTGCTTTATGCGTGACTGGGAACAATAAGAAAAAGGACTAGTATGGTAAGATACCAATTGCTTTATGCGTGACTGGGGAACAATCAAAAAAGGACTAGTATGGTAAGATGGATAGATGAAGATGGTACAATTCTTTGCTGGAGTCATTGGGTGAGGATCCTTGACGTTTTGATGATATGTAATGCTGTACATGATGTGT
>NW_015544912.1:0-742 GCF_001515605.1 Sinocyclocheilus anshuiensis | reverse complement strand
CTGTCGACTTCGGTAGGTTATCCCCGGCATGATTCACTCGCCATAATTAGCAAAAACTGCATATAGTACACCCCATAGACTGCGCTTGCCTTTTCCTCTGGATTTGTTTATCTTTATTGGGCTGTTGATGTCTGCCGAGTCCGACCTTCCCGTCTGCGCTCCCCTGTCCGCCGTGTTCTCCAGTCCTGAGTCCGCCTCATCAGCCGGTGACCTGACTGTCTCAGCTGCTTTTCTTTTGTTCAGCAAACGTTCTCAAATGCCTTTTTTAAGCTTTTTTATTTGTAGTCCATTATATTTGAGCTAAATATAATTAATATAACGTACTTCTTTTTAAATGTATGTTTTGGTAGTTTATGCAATAGACATGTATGCAATGTTTTAATAAAGTTGGATTATATGAACTTGTATGGCATTTTTCCTCTTTAAAGTTTCATAGCAGGGTTTACTTTAAAAAGAATGAATGATTAACAGTATTTGAAAAAGTATTACATATTTATCTTGTGTGTGATTATTAAAAGATTCACCACAAAAAAAATAATAAATAAATAGAGACGCAGAAAAGGTCATATTTATAATCTGGCATAAAAATAAATGTGGTCGGAACGTCGTCTCGCAGTTGCTGAATGTCGCGTAACAACGTTGCTACAGCCCTTTCGCGTCTTACAATTCAACGTTGCTACAATGTCGGGAGTACGTCGACAGCAACGTTGCCACAGTAAAAATGGAACGTGGCAGCGACGTT
>NW_015544911.1:1204-1572 GCF_001515605.1 Sinocyclocheilus anshuiensis | reverse complement strand
AGGAGAGTTTGAGTGGCTAAAGACTCTCCAAGGACCACAGCTAGAAAATTGCCGAAAATAGTTGAGTCTTGGGGTCAGAAAACCTTTGTCAAAAAAAAATTGTCAAACAGCACCTACACCACCACATGTTGTTTGGGAGGGTTTCAAGAAAAATTATCCTAGCTCATCCAAAAACAAACTCCAGCATATTATGTTGTCAGACACGACTGGAACTTCAAATGGGACTGGCTTCTATGGTCAGATGAAACTAAAAAATTTGCTTTTTAGCAACAAACACTCAAGATGGGATTGGTGCACACAGGGATAAAAAGTACCCCATGTGTACAATGAAATATACTGCTGTATTTTTAATGTTGTGGGCCTATATT
>NW_015544911.1:668-866 GCF_001515605.1 Sinocyclocheilus anshuiensis | reverse complement strand
CTTTGACACAATCTGTATTGTTAAAAGCGCTATATAAATAAAGGTGACTTGACTTGACAACTGGAACTTCAAATGGGACTGACTTCTATGGTCAGATGAAACTAAAAAATGAGCTTTTTAGCAGTAAACATAAAAAGTATCCCATGTGTACAATGAAATATACTGCTGTATTTTTGATGTTGTGGGCGTATATTTCTC
>NW_015544911.1:0-120 GCF_001515605.1 Sinocyclocheilus anshuiensis | reverse complement strand
ATTTATTTCATAATGATATTTCCCCCCATTTTAAATTCTTATTATCCATTGAAAGGATAGATGTTTGTGAATTTTTTCAAAAGGATTAACAATGCAGATTAATTTTCACAGCCTTCTTTG
>NW_015544910.1:0-914 GCF_001515605.1 Sinocyclocheilus anshuiensis | reverse complement strand
CGACACAGTACAGCAGACCATTTCTTATTTCAAAATGAGGGAGGGAGTGTGAGCCTGGAAGCCTGTCTACCTCATCAATGCCGCGCACTTGATCCCAACAGTTTCGCAGGCGGTCGTCTTCGCGTTGCTCCCTTCCGAACGAGCCCCCGGTCGTGACCTGTGAAAACACATCAAGGTAGACAGATGGAAGATTAGCGGGCTGACACTCACCCTCCCTCTCGCTGTCCATCGCTAGGTAGGCCGGCCTTGGGCTGGGCGGTCCCCGACGGGGTCGCCGTGGCCCGTTCCGGGCGGTACGGCCTGGCATCCTGGGTCCGAGGAGGAGCTTCTGGAACCCCGGCCAGTCCCGTCCCAGGAGCAGAGGTACGGGGAGATCCGGCACAATGCCCACCTCGATGGCCCAGGTCCCGGGCTCCGCTGAAATCCGCACTGTACGGGCCGGTACATAGCGGCTGTCTCCGTGCACACACGTCAGCGGAAACTTGGATTTCTGCTCGGGCCTTGGTCGTACCAGGGACGGTTGCACGAGGGTGACTGAACTGCCGGAATCCAAGAAGGCCTGTACTGGTTTCCCCTCTATCTTTACCATCCGGCTGGGGCCAGGGGAAAGTCCGTCCTGATGCAGGAAACACCCGGCCATCCAGGCCCGGGCCGTCGGTGCTGGGGGTTCCGTGGGCATTGGCTCATCCACAAAGTCGGGGACCGCCGGTCTGCTGCCTGGTCGCGGTGCACCTTCGAGCGGACGCCGCTCCATCACCCTGCGGGGCGCCAGGCCCGCTCTCTCCCCTGCCTCGCGGGGGTTCGTCGCCGCCGCCAGCTCGACTGCTTCTACCAGACTGTGGATGTCCTGGGGATTTCGCGTACTGACTGGGCGCCTCAGCGGGCGGGGCAGCGCCCGTAGCAGCCGATCGATG
>NW_015544909.1:0-390 GCF_001515605.1 Sinocyclocheilus anshuiensis | reverse complement strand
TTTCTTTGGCCTGCGCTCTGGAAGTGATCTGTTAATTCTGCTAAATGAATTAAATTATTTTAATTTGAATTAAAACCGAAACTAAAACTCAATGAATATAATGTTAAACATTCAGTATTAACGCATGTATAGCTAGCTGGTGTGCGCGAGCTGATAAACAAAACACGCTGAGTGGATTGAGTGCGTGGCGGCACAGATGCGCAAGCTTGTCGAGTGAATATGCCTTTCTCACAGACATCACTGGAAAGTTTGTAGTTCGGTCGGATATGTCAAAAACAAGTAAGTAAAACAATACACAAGTTACTTAACGGTAGGGAGAGAGAGAGTAAGAGAGAGAGAGAGAGAAAGAGAGAGAGAGAGAGCGCGCGCACTTCTGTTGTGTGATCTTTG
>NW_015544908.1:0-537 GCF_001515605.1 Sinocyclocheilus anshuiensis | reverse complement strand
CTGATTTGAGAAATGCACCAAAGCGACTGAGAAAAACTGTAAGAGTTCTTTCAAGCCATGTATCATGTAGAGCAGAGGTCCCCAACCACCGGGTCGCGCCGTGGAAGAATTGCTACCGGGGCGCAAAAACGTTCTGGGAAAAATGTGTATAGATATGACACTCTGTTATTTATTTATGTTAATGATTGTTCTAATTATTCTGTATTTTCTTTGTATGTGATTGATATGGAGTAGCAATCTGACAATTTCATGTTAAATAAGTAAATGAAAGATTGCTCTTATCTGTCACATATTAGGAGTGGTCATTCTCTGTGCTTTTCACATATTAGGAGTTAAACGGATCGCAGTTGATCCGTAATACGTACGGATGAGACCCTACCGTTCGGCACGCACGTGATTCGCAGATTAATTTGCCAATTTACACGTACAAGCAATATTAAACCACAAGAAGAAGAAATGAAAGAGAGCTCAATTTGTTACTCACGCACTGTGCTCGCACACAATCAAAGCGCGCACAAGCATAGAGACGTGTTTCAG
>NW_015544907.1:0-876 GCF_001515605.1 Sinocyclocheilus anshuiensis | reverse complement strand
GAGGTGGTCCCTCCTCACGACAGGGGGTCCGGGTTCTACAGCCGGCACTTCACTGTTCCAAAGAAGGATGGGGGGCTGCGTCCCATTTTAGATCTACGTCAATTGAATCGCTCAGTCATGAGACTGAAGTTCAGAATACTCACCATTAAGCAAGTTGTGTCTCAGTAAGTTCAGAATGCTCACCGTCAAGCAAGTTGTGTCTCAGATCAGATCCGAGGACTGGTTTGTTACGATAGATCTAAAAGAAGTGTACTTTCATGTCTCCATCCTTCCCACTCACAGGAAGTTCTTGAGGTTTGCTTTCAGGGGCGAAGCTTACCAATACCGAGTTCTTCCTTTCGGCCTAGCACTCTCACCCCGCACCTTTACGAAGTGTGTGGATGCCGCTCTGGCTCCACTGCGACTCCAGGGCATCCGCATATTAAATTATATCGACGATTGGCTGATTTTAGCTCAATCGGGGCAGATGGCGGTTCGACATCGAGATGTTGTTCTTGCTCACATGAAGGAGTTGGGGTTAAGACTAAACACCAAGAAAAGTGTCCTTGCTCCATTACAGAGGACCACCTATCTGGGCGTAGTGTGGGATTCGACCACGATGCGGGCACGGTTGTCTCCTGCTCGGGTCGAGTCGATCCTCACGGTAGTCAAGAGAGTCAGAGAAGGCCAGTCACTCACTGTCAAGCAGTTTCAGAAACTATTGGGGTTAATGGCAGCTGCGTCCAACGTGATACCTTTTGGCCTACTGTACATGAGACCCCTACAGTGGTGGCTCAAGTCCAAGGGGTTTTCCCCGAGGGGAAATCCGCTTCACATGATCAAGGTCACACAACGATGCCTACGTGCCTTGGACATGTGGAGGAAACCTTGGTTCTT
>NW_015544906.1:0-538 GCF_001515605.1 Sinocyclocheilus anshuiensis | reverse complement strand
GGATTCGTCTGAAAGAAGAAAGTCATATACACTTAGGATGCTTCGGGTGTGAGTAAAACAATTTTCATTTTTCATTTTGCGGTGAACTAACCCTTTAACACCACCTCTAGGTCCCAGGGCGGGACTGAAGGCAGGGCTCTGAAGGTATGAGCTCATCGACTTTCATCCCTTCATCTAGATCTTTTTTTATCCGTTCATCTGTCACTGAACCCTCTGGTGCTCTTCGGTCACTTTTGACCGAAAAATGTTCTGTTTTGAATTTTTTAAAATCACAGCTTCATCAGAATGGTACGAAACTTGGTGACTTTTATGGCATTTGGAATGTGAACACACACAAAAATTGAGGGCATGATTCGAGCAGACGAAGTGGTCGTAAAAAAATAGTCACACTTGTGGTCTTCGGTCAAAAATGACCGACCATAGGAAATGAATGGGAAATCGACAAAAACACAAAAATTCTGAGAATTTTTGTGTACAATCTACAAATCTGACCCAATGCAGAAATAAAGTACACAGCAATGACAGGGTGAAACTCTAA
>NW_015544905.1:1024-1631 GCF_001515605.1 Sinocyclocheilus anshuiensis | reverse complement strand
AACGTAACACATTGTTCCCTTATACCTACACGTATGTTCTTTATACATACACTATAATTACAGAAACGTACACCGTAAATTCAGTATACTTACAGATACATTGGTGTCTCATATTTTAGAGCAGTCGATGCAATTTGGGAAAGAAAGAAATCAAATCTGTACGTGTGTGAACATATTCAGATGTAACCCCATTTGTAATCTTTAACATTTTCATAAATAACTGTAATTTAATTACACATTTTTTATCAGTAACTGTAACAGATTACAGTTAAAAAAAAAATTGTAATTAAATGATGTAATTCCATTACATGTAACTAGTTACTCCCCAAAACTTTGTGTGTGTATATATATTAGGGATGTGCATCTCATGACTCGCATCTCGATGCATAGCCAACGATACGATACATTAAAGATACATATGAAGCAGCTAGCGATGTGATACGATACGATTCACCCCTGTTACGATGCAGTGCAATCCGACTTTGATTCGATTCGATTCAACACAATGCAATTCGATGCAATATGATGTAATGGAGAAAATATGATCACTTTTAATGCCTCGAGGCCTGTTTCATAAAACAAGTTAACCAAATAAGCCAGGCTTATT
>NW_015544905.1:0-199 GCF_001515605.1 Sinocyclocheilus anshuiensis | reverse complement strand
AGCTGATCTGTGCTGGTCGCTGAGGAAATACATCAACTTCGCTCTGTGGATCGCCGGATCGGCTTTCACTGTGGACGAAGCGGAGTCCAGCCCAGGGTCATCACATGTGGTTGCCGCTCCTTCGTTGAATCCGCCGGCTCTGCTCACTCTAGCCGCCCGCCGTGTGTTTCGTTGTGAAAGCGAAACTACTTTGTTTGGT
>NW_015544904.1:0-1402 GCF_001515605.1 Sinocyclocheilus anshuiensis | reverse complement strand
TCGCATGCATTCTATGTTTAAGGAAACATTTTATTACATTTTACTTCTTGATTACACCATATGAAAATGTTCTTGAAAATTCTATAAAAGTTTTTTTCAAAATTAACAAAACCAACATGAACACAAACACTGTATTTTTAACAACTTGTCGCATTTTTTAAAACTAGATTTGTCATTTTCTTTATTGTAGACGCTTATTTGCATAAGTCATTTCTGACTATTTTTGTCAAATAAATGATTGCAAATAATAACTTTGATTTGTAAAATCAGATCACCGTGGTCAGATCATTAGTGGTGCTAAAGTGAGTATCACTATCACTGTTGCTCATACTTACAGCTAGAGATGTGAACGCATTTGTACTTGCTTTTTAACAACTCTGTCCATTCTAGCAGACATTACCTCTGAACTCACATACCTGTGCTTTATTAGTCTTCCTCTGGCCGGAGCCGAAAGCTTCCTCATGGGAACAGTATGGAGGAATTCAATTTATTTTATCCACCCTGAGGATATAGAGCACTAGAGGCAATAACCCTGCACTGCTGAGAGGAGATTGCTGAGAGACTGAAATGAGCACTAATATTTGAGAGTGATAGAGGTCCATTGAAGGCCTACTGTCTTTATACTATAAATGGATGTGCTGTAAAAATTTCTGTACTGTGCAAATCACTGGCAAATGGATATACTAATATATGATCGCAGCAGCCAGCTTTCCATCCATGTATTATTATGCACAAATTTTGGGATAGTATATAAAGAAATGCTGTATGAATACACCTTGATGCATATAAAATGTTGAAAATGTATGCTGTTCAGGGTATCTGATTCGTTACCTTGTTTTAGTAAATAGTGGTCACACTGTACTGATTTATTCCCTCGTTTTTGTAAATCGTAGTCACATTGTATTGATTCGCTCCCTCGTTTTAGTAAATCATGGACACATTGTACTGATTCATTCCCTCGTTTTAGTAAATCGTGGTAATGTTGTACTGATTTGTTCCCTCGTTTTTGTAAATCATGGTCACACTGTACTGATTCGTTTCCACTTTTTAATAAACTGTGGCCAAGTTGTACTGATTTGTTCCAACATTTTAGTAAATCATGGTCACATTGTACTTATTAGTTTCCTCGTTTTAGTAAATCGTAGTCACATTGTACTGATTTGCTCCCTCGTTTTCGTAAATCGTGGAAATGTACCGATTCATTCCCTCTTTTTAGTAAATCGCAGTCACGTTGTACTGATTTGCTCCCTCGTTTTAGTAAATCGTGGCAGTGTTGTACTGATTTGTTCCCTTGTTTTTGTAAATTGTAATCACATTGTACTGATTCATTCCTTCATTTTAGTAAATCATGGACACGACATTTTACTGATTCATTCCCTCGCTTTAGTAAATCATGGCCACA
>NW_015544903.1:0-1227 GCF_001515605.1 Sinocyclocheilus anshuiensis | reverse complement strand
AAATATAAAAACGTCGTACATTTTACCAGGATTGGGAAAAAATATGTATTTTAACAGGCCAAACGATAAGGGTTATCGGGATCCCTGACATGTCAATTCACATTAATTTTTTATAACTTTTCCACAAAACAAATCGTCGCAATGCAGTTTCACAGAAAAATGTAAGTTTCTACATTATATTTAGAATATTTTATATTTACATTTACATTATATTAATGGATTTTATACAGTATAATCCCCTAAACCCACCATCACAGTAAACATTCTAAATGTTTATATTTTCATAAACATCATGTAGTATAATTTATCATTTTAAAAAGCCATATATTTTTTTTACTGTACACCTACCATCACACAAAACAATTCTGCATGTGCTTACATTTTTTATTAAATATTGTTTGTAAGCTATCTGAATTATGATGACTCAAGAAATTTCATCATAGTTTCATAAACGTAGTATAATTTATCATTTTAAAAAGACATATATTTTTTTTACTGTACACCTACCATCACACAAAAAAATTCTGCATGTGCTTACATTTTTAATTAAATATTGTTTTTAAGTGATCTGAATTATGACGACTCAAGAAATTTAATCATAAACCACATTTACCTTGTTATATCAGTGTAATACTCATATCATTATACAAATTAGTGTTCTGATAAATCATATATCATAAACAAGCACACACATACATAAAAATTACAAACTAAAGAGAGACTTATCTCTATTTTAAAGAATATGGAAATAAATAATTATATATGACGGCATGTTTTACTACCATGTTACTAAAGCAAATCATTCATCATGCAATTTAAAAAAGTATTCAACATTTATTTAAGTTTATTGAATTTATAAAACACATCATTCTCTTCATTTACATAAATAAAATGTGATTATATATAACATACTTTATAAAAATAAACATTTACTATACTTTCAGTTGACAATAAAAATGCTTTACATTATTCTGGGGGCGATGATGACCAACCAGAGGTTTAAGTAGGAAAAGCTCCTCTGTCTCTCGTTCTAACCCTCACCCTCACCATCTCTCTCTCTCTCTCTCACAGACACACACACGCACACACACACGCACACACACACACATACACACACGTTGTTTTTTATGTTTTCTGGGGGCGCTCCATAGGCGTAATGAATTTGTACTATACAAACACTTACCATCACACAAAAATCTCTGCATATGCTTACATTTTTAATTAAAT
>NW_015544902.1:0-1433 GCF_001515605.1 Sinocyclocheilus anshuiensis | reverse complement strand
AGGATGATTCTAACTAATGAAATTAAATCTAATTTGCAATACAGAGAGAGCCTTTTTCATTGTGTTACAAGTTCCAGAACTGTTTTAGTGCTTCTTAGCAAATGAATAGAAAGCAAGCCAATGTATGCTGCAAATCTTCTTTCTCAGTGAGAGAAAGTTGTTTTATGCAATGTGAAAAGCAAAGCTTGCCCACATGAAGGATGTTTCTAACTTATGAAATGAAATCTTATTTGCAATGCAGAAAGAGGCTTTTCAGTGTGTTACAAGTTCCAGACACAGCAAGTTATGTTAGAGCTTCAATATACAGCCTGTTTAGTTTAGGTCTTCTATGAGTACTAATGCTGTATTAGTGCTTCTGAGCACATGACCAGAAAACAAGACCACATATGCTGCAAAGCTTCTTTCTCAGTGAGAGAAAGTTTGTTTAGGCAATGTTAAAAGCAAAGCTTGCCCACATGAAGCATGTTTCTAACTTGTGAAATGAAATCTTATTTGCAATGCAAAAAGAAGCTTTTCAGTGTGTTAGAAGTTCCAGTAACAGCAAATCATGTTAGAGCTTCAAAGCACAGCCTGCTTTCTTTCTCAGCAAATGAATTGAAAGCAAGCCAACGTATGCTGCAAATCTTCTTTATCAGTGAGAGAAAGTTGTTTCCAGACACAGCAAGTCATGTTAGAGCTTCAATAGAAAGGCTGCTTAGTTTAGGGCTTCTATGCGCACTAATGCTCTGTTAGTGCTTTTGAGAACATGAATAGAAAGCAAGCCCACATATGCTGGAAAGCTTCATTCTCAGTGAGAGAGTTTGTATATGCAGTTTGTATATGCAGTGTTAAGAGCAAAGCTTGCCAACATGAAGGAAGTTTCTAATTTATGAAATGAAATCTTATTTACAAAGCAGAAAGAGGCTTTTTCATTGTGTTACAAATTCCAGACACTGCAAGTCATGTTAGACCTTCAATACACAGCCCGCTTAGTTTAGGGCTTCTATGAGCATCTATGCTGTATTAGTGCTTCTGAGCACATAACCAGAAAACAAGACCACATATGCTGCAAACCTTCTTTACCAGTGAGAGAATGTTTGTATATGTAATGGTAAGAGTAAAGCTTGCCCACATGAAGGATGTTTCTATGAAAGGAAATCTTATTTGCAATGCAGAAAGAGGCTTTTCAGTGTGTTACAAGATCCAGACAGAGCAAATCATGTTAGAGCTTCAATGCACTGCCTGCTTAGTATAGGGCTTCTATGAGCACTAATGCTGTTTTAGTGCTTCCTGGCAAATCAATAGAAAGCAAGCAAAAGTATGCTTCAATTCTTCTTTCCCAGTGATAGAAACTTGGTTCATGCAATGTTAAGAGCAAAGCTTGCCAACATGAAAGATGTTTTTTTATGTTATGAAATTAAATCTTATTTGCAAAGCAGAAAGAGGCTTTTTCA
>NW_015544901.1:0-1987 GCF_001515605.1 Sinocyclocheilus anshuiensis | reverse complement strand
AGCTCACCCTCAGCCACGGTGCAGGGGGCGGAGCTCCTCTCCACGGTCACACCGTCTGCAGCTTTCTCCCTCGTGGCGGGCATTGTCACCGGCTCTCGCACCTGGTCTGACGGATTGGGCTCTACTTCTGGGGCGATCCTCTGCTCAGTCGCTCGGCATTGCACTGGCTCGTAGATCGCGGCAGGAATTGGCTTTCCATCATCGGTGGGCTCTAGCTCCGCACAGCGGGGAGATGGTGGGCTGGGCACTGGGTCTGGAGTGGATCTGACGAGATCATCCACGGGGCAGGATGGCGATCCGTTTCTCGCCAGCGAATTCCGCTTGAAGACCATCTTCGGACGATGGCGCTCTGCACGCGGTGTTCAGGCTAGCATCATAGAATGCGCAAAGCGTGTCGTCCGGGTAGCTGGTAAGTTCGGCGAGGGCCAGAAACAGTCTGGTATGGTCCTCGAGCGAGCGCTCCCCCTGCTCCTGCAGGAGGAGGAGGAATTCGGGGCGAAGGAGGGGATCCATAGAAACACAACGGAAACAAAACACTGAGGGAAAAAACACAGAAACAAAAACGGAGGGCAGACACATGGAGGTTACTGTTTTAGGTCGGTTCTGTGCTGGGAGTAGCGCAGAACGAGGAAAAAGGAGACGTGGAGTACATAAACAGTCTTTAATCCTTGGAAACACAGGAGAATTACACAACATCCAATGAGTAGAACCGACAAAGAAAGACTGAACAAACAGGAACTTAAATACAAGGGATAATTATTAAACACAGGTGTCAGGAATCATAATCAAACTAAACGAGGACAGGAAGATGACCAAATAAGGAAAAACAGGAACAGAAACAGGGGCAAAACACGACACAGAACAGTCCAAAATCCTGACAGATACACACTTTAAATTTAAATCATACTGGACACAGCCACTTAATCTGCTAGAATTAAATGGGTAAATAATAATAAGTAAATAGTCTTTCAAACAACATATGCTTTAATACAATATATATATATATATATATATTTATGTAGGATTTCTATCATGAACAGACACAGATACGCCATTGAATCAACTCATCACGAGGTCTAAACTAATCCAATCAGGAGACAACAGAGATCTTTTTGTATCGAGGACTGAGTTCTTTCACAACCTATAGATACCTCATGATGTCTTGTGACCGCCAATGAATGGAACCAATGTAGGCACAGGAAGGATATTTCGTGATACCCTCAGGCTTTCAAAACAACGGATCTAAAGAACAGTGATAACGTGATTCAGTCAAACTCAGCAAACCACCGCGTGACTTTTATGGACCATAGGACTTTCTCTACCTTCCAGAAAAACGCGCATTTCTCCTTTCGCTATGCGTCCCAGAGGAAACGCAGACGTTGCATGGACCAAGTTTAAAAGACAATCATTTAAAAACACATAAGTAGTGAAAATGTATCCACTGTATGTGTTTTGCCATATATATGTTTGATGTGTTTATTGGAATCTATGATATTTTAATATTTGCCTTATAACCCTTTTTAGCATATAAAGCATTTAATATGTGTGTAAGATATATGAAGTTTAGTGTTGAATCAAAATGTCTCAGGTTACGCATGTAACCATGGTTCCCTGAGAACAGGGAACGAGACGCTGCGTCCTCTAGAGGGCGCTAAGGGAACGCCTCCAGCGTGACCGGTGTCTGAAGCATGAATGAAAAAATGACAATGAACTTGACATTGGCAGGCGGAAGCCTATGGGAACCCCATCCCTGCCCTAGCCAAATCGCTTTTGCCAGGACCCGAGCCACAAACCTCTACAGGCAGGCTCAAAACTCGCCAGCGTCGTAGACTAGCTCACCTACCAAAGTCGGAACTCTAAGAGTGGAGGTCTCAGCATAACGACTCTCTAGAATGAGAGGAGACCTGGCTACACTCAACGCCAAAGGCAGTTAGTGAGGCTGAAGAGCCTACACATTAATACTGCCTAAGCGGAGCTATGCAAAGTG
>NW_015544900.1:215-548 GCF_001515605.1 Sinocyclocheilus anshuiensis | reverse complement strand
TTTAGCTTTTGTTTAGTTGTAGTTTTAGTTGTTTTTTTTGTTTTGCTTTTGGCAGACAGTAAGAAACTATAATATTACTGTAATAGTGAGTCCAAATGAAAACTTATTTGTATCCCTTGCCGGGATATCTTCAGGCCTTTTTCCTTAAAACATAACATTCTTTGTGCTTTTATTTAAAAAAAATGTTAGGCCTATATGGTCTAAATGTAAAGTGCAGTGCTCCAACGTGATCTCATGATAATTTGTATGTATTTTACGTAAAATGTGGTACTATAAAACGTACATTTACTTACGTTTTTACAGGCACTAAAACGTACAATACTGACGTATTTT
>NW_015544900.1:0-118 GCF_001515605.1 Sinocyclocheilus anshuiensis | reverse complement strand
ACAAAACTGACGTATTGACGACACCTAAAAATGAATCCTTATGAATACTGAAATTGCGGCATTCATTTTATTCGTTTTTAGTTGTCATATGAATTAGCTTGTTTTCAGTTGCATTATT
>NW_015544899.1:1186-1392 GCF_001515605.1 Sinocyclocheilus anshuiensis | reverse complement strand
AAGACCAAACAAAGTAGTTTCGCTTTCACAACGAAGCACACCGTGTCTTTACGACATGGCGGTGGTGTCAACAATACTACAGTTAGACTAAAAGTTACGCCTTCTTTCTTTGCGTGAACATTTGGGCGGTGTTATGCAAATCTTCCCACATAGTGAGGTAGATATGTGGGGGCGTGTTAGAACGAGCCGTTTTAGGTAGGCGTGGC
>NW_015544899.1:719-1057 GCF_001515605.1 Sinocyclocheilus anshuiensis | reverse complement strand
TGCACCAAGAGCTTGTAACACTCCAAAGAGAAAGGAAAAATTGAAATCGCATCATATGACCCCTTTAAACCAAACTTTAAACCATTGCTTCTGGACAAAATACCAGTCCATAATCCATAGTATTGCTTTTTCCAGGGAAAAAGTCATCTTGTTTAAATGAGGAGAGAAATATGCAATGGATAGGCACTGTTTACAGGTGAAAACACTCCAAAACAGCTCTTAACAAAGTCAAGTCAAGTAAAGTTTATTTGTACAGCGCTCTTCACGATACAAATCATTGCAAAGCAACTTTACAGCCAATTAAGTTTCTACAATATTTAGTGGTAGCTTATCAGTGG
>NW_015544899.1:0-134 GCF_001515605.1 Sinocyclocheilus anshuiensis | reverse complement strand
AAAAAGCTCTACCTCCTTTAGTGGACTTTGCTATCCTAGGTACTACCAAAAGTCCAGAGTTTTGTGACCTTTGGGAGCGTGATGGATTATAGCGTGGTAGAAGACTAGTTAGGTACGCAGGAGTTAACCCATTA
>NW_015544898.1:0-1056 GCF_001515605.1 Sinocyclocheilus anshuiensis | reverse complement strand
TTGCTGAATGTGTTATTGTGCTGATATCTTATCTCTAATTGTGCTTACTGCTGGCTCCTGAATTTTTTTATATTCTTCCTATTCTGTGTGGTCAGTTAACAGCAGTGATAGAAATTAATAATTTCCAACAAGTTTTATGGGCATTTTTACCTTTAAGCCATTTCATTTAAACGGTTGATTCATTCAGGAATGAAACACCGTCATGTTGCTCAGAGACACAAAACAGTGCTGTGGCTGTGTTCGGAATGATTTTTGTTGGAGAAATACAGCACTGTGGCTGTGTTTGGAATGATTTTTGTTGGAGAAATAGAGCAAAAACAGGAAATATGGTGTCTTAAAACATAAGACTCTTAATATTAACTTCTTATTTAACTGTTGTTGTATAAAATCAATATCACATTTGTAATCATGCTGACTTTTGGAAAGAAAAAACGTCACTTTTCGTGTGATATTAACTATATGAAATGATATAAATATATATACATTTTCTGCCCCATATCTTGAATTATGTGATAATTCTAAATGCATTTTAATAGACTGATTCATGCAGTGAAAGAACAGAAACTCCTTCTCACCATGCATTAGGACGATATAGTTTCTGTTCTCTAACTAAATGCGCACGCGCACTAGTCTAACCTGCTAGACTTCATCTAATGTATGCGCACACTCTGTAGGTGTTTTGTTTGCTTTTCGCGATATACTCGATAATATCAAATCGCACATCGTTAAAACAACAATTACGATATTATCGCAGACCATACATATCGCACACCCCTATTCTGTTTAGATTTTTAGATCTTCTTATCAATCCACCAGTTCACAGTTAAAGCTCTGTGTGTTTGCAGGGTAAAAACATGGGTCGATTTTTGCATTTGTCTGAACTAGGAACAAAACATCAGTTTTATTGAAAATGCTCTTTCATTCTGACAGCAGGTGGAGCGTTTGGTAGAAATATAACTGTTTCCCCGGTAACTGCTGTACACAAAGCAGCGTAGCACCGGACATTGAACATGCAGCGCTCATGTTTATTTAATGAAATCATAGCCTTCTGAAGTT
>NW_015544897.1:2461-3037 GCF_001515605.1 Sinocyclocheilus anshuiensis | reverse complement strand
CTCTCTTATACCACAGCCTCTCGTGCTACAGGCCTTTTGTCCTCCTCCCTTCAGGCAGCCAGGGTGCGAGCACTGGACACATACATCCACAGAGCTGCCCTCTGGAGAAGGGTGGACCAACTGCTTGTATGCTATGGTCCCCCTAATAGGGGTCTTCCTTCTACGAAGCAGACCCTCAGTCGGTGAATAGTTGATGCCATTACTGTTGCCTATGAGTCCTATGATCTCCCCTCGCCAATGGGGGTCAAGGCTCACTCGACCCGAGGTATGGCGGCCTCCAAGGCCTTCTTAGCAGGTGTGTCTATGCAGGACATCTGCAACGCAGCAGGATGGTCCACACCCCTCACTTTCGTCAGGTTCTATGGCCTAGATATGCGAGCCACTCCAGGCACTTCTGTTCTCTTGCCCTAGCTTCCACACTGGGCAGGGATTTGTAAGGCTGGCGGCGTGGGCATTCTCATTCCCAAAACGTTTCGACGCAGCTCGAGTTCCTGAAGGGGAACGTCTCCAGGTTACACATGTAACCATGGTTCCCCGAAGGGAACGAGACGCTGCGTCTCAGGGCCATACTTCCGG
>NW_015544897.1:0-2451 GCF_001515605.1 Sinocyclocheilus anshuiensis | reverse complement strand
CGCTACGTCACCCGCCTATGACGTCTCGCCCTTCCATTGGACTGACTACACATGTGATTCAGAGCGTGGTCGCGCTGGGGACGCAGCGTCTCTTTCTGATAAGGAAAGTGTGTGTCGCTCTCATGCTTTTTCTGAGAATTTTTTCCTGGCCACAAATCAGTCAAAGAGGAGTTTCACTGGACTGTAGGTCAGTGTTGTAGAAATCGGTTTAAATGAAGCTAATCTGATAAATTATGTTCACTTCTTGATAACATCTTGCTGGGACCTCTGGAAGTAACCCAATAATTAGAATTTTCTTCAGGATTTCCAGTGTGGTTGGATGCATTGATGACACGCATATCCCCAAAATCAACAGTTATTCTTTTTCCTTTTGGATTTTAAAATTCTTCTGCTTGACCTCACTGGACTGTAGGTCAGTGTTGTAGAAATCGGTTTAAATGAGGCTAATCTGATAAATGATGTTCACTTGATAACATCTTGCTGCAACCTCTGGAAGTAACCCAATAATTAGAATTTTCTTCAGGATTTCCAGTGTGGTTGGATGCATTGATGACACGCATATCCCCAAAATCAACAGTTATTCTTTTTCCTTTTGGATTTTAAAATTCTTCTGCTTGACCATCTCCTCTTCAGCTGTCAGTGGTGATGGTCCAGGTTCTCCCCCCATTTTGCGAGCCTCTGCCTTCTTGCTGTCGACTGAGTACAAGTCAGTTGTTAATTTCATTACTCTAATTAAGAAATGTAACAGGTTTGATTAGAGAATATTTAATAAGCCTATGTGAAAAGAGCAAAAAACCTGCTGCGCATTGAAGTAGACACTGAATGATATTTAATATGTCAAATGTTTGTAAAGTCACGGACCCACCGTAAGTCAAATCAATATTTTGGGTGTTTTTTTTTTTTTTTTTTTTTTTTTTTGCCGTGGGATACGCTACCATGAAAATGTAATTTAGTTAAATAATGTACAGTTTTTACCTCTGATATTATAACAGTGATTTAGAATTAAAGTTATTTATTGACTCGGAAGTATTCGGACATCTTTTTGTCGGTGCTGTTGCCATGGTGAATCATAATTTTGGAGCTCCATTGATCATGACTTTTCATAGTCGTGGTGCACGTGCTAAACTCAGAGTCAACCTACTCAGAGTCGATTGAACTAACACAATTCAGCTGTTCTGAAACCGAAAAGAGTTTCCCATCTCAGGGTAAGTCAACTCAGAGTTTGAGTTTCAACTCAGAGTTGGTTGAACCTCCTTATTGAAATGGGCCACAGATTCAAATCATCAGCTCATTAGTTGAGACCGCAAGGCCTGATTTGGGTGTGTCTAATAAGGGAGACATACAAAATGTGCAGGTCAGGGGGGCCTCCAAGTAGGGATGGCTGGCGCGAAACTGACGTTTCGACACTGTGTCGAGATCCCAAAGCGCAGATGTTTCGAAACACTGCTCCGAAGTGATTCGAAACACCAAACACCCATGTCACGTAACTAAGGCAAATCAAAGCATCGGGGCGTTTTCGAGACCCAAATCTGCTTTTGATCGACAGGGTCGGGAACAAACCACACAATCACACATCTGTCTTAACCTAACTCCCGCAAAGTATAAAAGTGGAGTTAATGCAGCAGAACAATTAATATATTTTAATAAAAATCTTTATATGTAAAAATGCCAGGCGTTGTGGCTTGATGTCTTTTATTAAAATATTTTTTTTCATGACCAAAATAACATATTCACAAAGAGTTCATTCACATCTGTCTTAACCTAACTCCCGCAAAGTATAAAAGTGGAGTTAATGCAGCAGAACAATTAATATATTTAAATAAAAATCTTTATATGTAAAAAATGCCAGGTGTTGTGGCTTAATGTCTTTTATTAATGTTAATTTTTTTTCATGACCAAAATAACATATTCACAAAGAGTTCATTCAGTTGTCAGAGAGATGTTACAACATTACAAGAACAGAAAAATAAAAACACAACTTTCAAGTATTTATTATAAATATACACGTTTCACTCCAGATTCGAACCTAAATTAACAGGTTCTAGCAACGTTCTAGTCGTGTTCACTAACCACTCCCTCAACCCACATGGTGAATAAAGAACACAACATATACATTATAATTTGTCAATTCGCTTAATTTATTCGCTGTCAATGCTGTTTCAGACCAATTCTTGAAAGTGACCACTAGGTGTCACCGTAGAGACGGGTGTCGAATTGTTTCGAAGCCTCGGCACATTTGCTTCCACTGTTTCGTGAAGCATCGCTCTGCCCACCATAGGTCCAGGACAGGACCACTGCACTACACTATACACTAACCACTGCACTACACTATACACGCTATGTAATAAACCTAATAGAATACAAATACAATTAAAAACGGAGTGACACCACAACCATAAACAGCGTCTGAACAATAAGAGCAGCAGTCTTTAAATCAATACAACTTTTAGT
>NW_015544896.1:0-472 GCF_001515605.1 Sinocyclocheilus anshuiensis | reverse complement strand
GAAAACGTATGTGCCCACTCCCCAACGACAATCCCTTCTGGGCTTTGTTCACAATGTACCGGGCTCTGGAAACCCAGGCAGCCAACGGACCCTCTCGCTCCTCCAAGCTCGGTACTGGTGGCCCAGTATGACCCAGGATGTCATCAGGTACGTCCGAGGTTGCTCAGTCTGCGCCATGTCCAAGACCCCTCGTCACCTCCCCGTGGGCAATCTAGTGCCCCTGCCGATTCCCCATCGACCCTGGTCTCACCTGGGAATCGATTTTGTGACTGACTTACCCAACTCAGATGGGAATACCTGCATCTTGGTGGTCGTAGATCGGTTTTCCAAAGCCTGTAAACTAATCCCCCTCCCAGGACTTCCAACCGCTCTCGACACGGCAGAAAGTTTATTCACTCACGTATTCAGAAACTTCGGAGTCCCCGAAGATGTAGTCTCTGACAGGGGACCTCAGTTTATCTCCCGCGTTTGG
>NW_015544895.1:253-1035 GCF_001515605.1 Sinocyclocheilus anshuiensis | reverse complement strand
AATAGCATGCCATATGAATTGATAAAGACTGGTTTCAAGCTAAAGAACCTGCATGCTCTGCCAGTGGGCACTAGAGGTCTGCACGGGCTTTAAAGTGAACCCCGAACCCAGCCCGTACCCGAGATCGTCTGACCCGACCCGAGCGGCACAGTTAAATTTAGAGCCCGAACCCGACCCGAAATCTTTTTTTTTTTTTTCACACAACGAATAGCCAATTTTCGTTTTTTTTTTTTTACCACAACGAATAGCCAATTTAAAAAAAATGCTGTATTTCACAATTGCATGCAATGGTCAGTAAACAAATACATGTAAAGAAACAGAATCATTAAGGCTCGGCCAGTTCACAAGGCAAAAGAAAAACACTTACCAGTTATGAAAGTTTATGAACATCAGGTGCAGCGGTCACATAAATTCTGCCGAGTTTTTGAATGGTTGTATAGCCTACGACAAGACGATAATTCTTCCATCGTGCAAATTATGGTCATTTCGTCAGTTAAGGCTCGTTAGCATTCGGTCTGCTTTAAATCAGACACATAGATGCAGTGCGGTAAGATCGCATTTATTTGAATTAATTAGGCTAATTATATCATTTATTTGAATTAGAGCACGCGCGCGAGAGAGAGAGATGAAAGTTGCGTGTGTGAACCTGCGTCTGCTCGTCTCTCTCTACAAGCAATGAGGCTTAGTTGCTCAAAAACAGTGATTTTACCCCCTCATTGCAGAGAAATATAACGTTGCGAGTCAGTAGCCTGTCGAAGCTATTTTACTAATAAAAGTTTCCA
>NW_015544895.1:0-157 GCF_001515605.1 Sinocyclocheilus anshuiensis | reverse complement strand
GCCTACTGCATATAGTTTTAGTTTAGCTATAAACCCGAGCCCGACCCGAACCCGAAGCTATTCATTAAACATTAATCCGAACCCGACCCGAAACCCAAGGTAGCAGACCTCTAGTGGGCACTGAAGGAAATTGAAAGACTGACGGATTTACAGTTTA
>NW_015544894.1:375-530 GCF_001515605.1 Sinocyclocheilus anshuiensis | reverse complement strand
TAAATTACACAAGATGTATATAATGTTTATAAAATGCTTAATATGACATTATAAAATGCATACATAAAGTATGATGTATCGTGTGTAATAAAAGCAAATTACCCCTTAAAAACCATAAGGTGGCGTTACTCTTTTAAAAAATGTAAGCTCCGCCC
>NW_015544894.1:0-141 GCF_001515605.1 Sinocyclocheilus anshuiensis | reverse complement strand
TCAACATATTCTGTTACACCAAATACACAAAATAATGATCTTTAAAATAGCATCATATGACCCCTTTAAAATATTAAAGTAGCCACAAAGGAACCCATGACATTAATAAACCAGTGAGAGGCAGCAGTGCACTAATATGTT
>NW_015544893.1:0-873 GCF_001515605.1 Sinocyclocheilus anshuiensis | reverse complement strand
GAACGAAATGAAGAAATTAAGAAATGAAGAAAGAAAGAAAGAAATAAAGAAAGAAGGAACGAAATGAAGAAATAAAGAAAGAAAGAAAGAATGAACTGAAGAAAGAAAGAAAGAAAGAAAGAAAGAAATGAAGAAAGAAAGAAGGAACGAAATGAAGAAATTAAGAAATGAAGAAAGAAAGAAATGAAGAAAGAAAGAAAGAAGGAATGAAATGAAGAAATAAATAAAGAAAGAAAGAAAGAAAAAAATGTATCAGTTCCAAACTTTTGAATGATATTGTTTGTGTGTATATATGTGTTATTTGTCATGAATAATGCACAATCTTTATGTTAACATGTATATTAATGCCTCCCCAACAGAACTCAAACCTCACTCTGAGGGAGCTGTGATCCTGAGCCCTAAAGATGGTCGCGGTGATCACGAGGCCCACAGAACTGAAGAGACGGCTGCTGGCGGGCAGGTCCTCTTCCTCCATCTACCCAGGCCCCCTCTTGCCTTTCGCTGTCTTTCCCCCTCCTTTTCCTGAGACGATGGAGAATACAGCCATTTTTCTCTTAAGTCAAACTCAAAGTCAAAGTCCGCTTTATTGTCAGTTCTTCCACATGTACAGCACATACATACAGAGAATTGAAATTGCGTTACTCTCAGACCCTTGGTGCATACAGATAACACTAACAGTGGAGCATAAAAATACAGATAGATACAGATTAAATATAAAATACAACTATACAAATATACAAATAAGGTCATGTAAAAAAAATAAATAAAAAAATAAAAAAATATAGATGATTCTTACTGCAATAGAGTATTTTTGGCTGTGTAATGTATAAAAATTAATTTAAATATTTTTCAGTATCAGTATATATATATATA
>NW_015544892.1:0-599 GCF_001515605.1 Sinocyclocheilus anshuiensis | reverse complement strand
AAGTAGATAGAATAGAAAAAATAGAAAGCTAGTGTTTTTTTTGTGGGGGGGGGCTTTATAAAACAAGAAGATAAATAGATAAAGTAGAATTAAAATAGAATAGAAATAGCTAGAGTTAGAGGGTCAAATAAAGATGGAACATGTGTTTTTAGCACCGATTCTTGAAGTTGGGCAGGTCATTCCACCAGGAGGGAACATTTAATTTAAAAGTCCGTAAAAGTGATTTTGTGGTTCGGTAGCCAGTGCAAATTGATGAACAGAGGTGTGACGTGCGTTCTTTTCGGCTCATTAAAGATTAAACTTGCAGAGGCATTTTAGATTAATTGTAGAGGTTTCATAGAAGTGGCTGGAAGACCTGCCAAGAGAGCATTGCAATAGTCCAGCCTGAATAGAACAAGAGCTTGAACAAGGAGTTATGAAGCATGTTCTGAAAGAAAGGGCCTGATCTTCCTAATGTTATATAAAAAAATATATAAAAATATTTTTATATATATATTTATATATTTATAAAAAATCTTAAATACTTTAATGTCTTTAAAGCATTAACAGATTTGTTCTTTTGTTTAGTAGCCTATAATTTGGCCAAAATCTAGAAAAGA
>NW_015544891.1:0-824 GCF_001515605.1 Sinocyclocheilus anshuiensis | reverse complement strand
AAATGTAGGGATTTCTTAATACCACAAACCACAGGACTGTGATATTCAACAGAAACAACTCATCATGAGATGACAAACCAATCTAATCAAGAGATAACACAGAGATCTTTTGTATCAGGACTACAACTTACAGATACCTCGTGATGTCTTGTGACCGCCAATGAATGAACTACTACATCCAACAGGAAGAGGACGAGTAATTTAATCACACCCTCAGGCTTGCAAAACAACGGAACAGTGATAATGTGATTCAATCAAACTCAGCAAACCACCGCGTGACGTGTATGGACCTCAGGAAATTCTTCCCCTCTTCCTTTCTCTATTAAGAGAGGAAACGCAGACATTGCATGGACCAAGTTTAAAAGACAACATTTAAAATAATTTAAAGTATCGGAGCAATATATTCACAAATAATATGTTTTATGTCTGATATATGTGTGATGTGTATATATATATATATATATATACGTTTGATGTGTTTATTGTAATCTATTAAGTTTAATCGATATTTTATAACCCTTGTGATTAAAGGTACTCTGTGTATGCCAGATATGCGAAGTTTAGGCTTGTGGGAATGGTCATGATATTTAAATAACCTTGGTATGAATTAAAATGTGGTATTTTGAACATTGTGTGTTGTACGACACTTTATAAGAAGTTATTAATACTTGCAGGAATACACCTCACTAGAAGCATGTGATTCATGCATGATAAAGGAACCACACAGGGCGTGGCTAAGCCCCGCAGCCACTATCTGATTGCAACAACGACCCGTGGGCCGGACTTACGCCACGGATCAAAACCCCACTGCAACACAGATTCAA
>NW_015544890.1:0-1329 GCF_001515605.1 Sinocyclocheilus anshuiensis | reverse complement strand
CATCTCACTTGGCACATCAACTGCCTGGAGATGTTGGCTGTATTTTGAGCTTTGAAACACTTCCTCCCGGACCTGAGAGATCTGAGAGCGCCATGTGCTTGTGGACCTGAGAGATCGTCATGTGCTTGTGCGCACCGACAACACAGCGGTGGTCTCTTATATCAACCACCAAGGAGGCCTGCGTTCGCGCCCCTTGTACAAGCTGGCGCACCAGATCCTTGTGTGGTCCCAGGGGAAAATCCTGTCACTGAGAGCAGTGCATATTCCTGGGTATCTGAATATGGGAGCAGACGTCCTGTCGAGGCAGGGGCCGAAGCCCAGGGAATGGAGGCTTCACCCCGAGGTGGTGAAGCAGATATGGAGAATTTTTGGCCAGGCTGAGGTGGACTTGTTTGCGACTCAGACGACATCGCACTGTCTTTCTCGGACCTGATTTCCCTTCTCGACGGCTCTCCATGGGAGATTCCCGTCAGGAGGGACCTCCTCTCACAGGCGGACGGCACGATATTCCACCCCCGCCTGGAGCTGTGGAAGTCATGGGTGTGGCCCCTGAGGGGGCACAGCTCGTAGCTTCCGGTCTCTCAACCGAGGTTGTTGAGACCATCCTCCAGTCCAGAGCTCCCTCCACGAGGAAACTGTATGCTTTGAAGTGGAAACTTTTCACTTCTTGGTGCGGAGATCGTCAGCTCGACCCAGTTAACTGCCCGGTTGGTACAGTGCTGGAGTTCCTGCAGACCCGTCTCTCTGCTGGGTTGACCCACTCCACCCTGAAGGTCTACATGGCAGCATTAGCGGCCTACCACGCACCTCCACTCCACCCTGAAGGTCTATGTGGCGGCCATTGCGGCCTACCATGCCCCTCTCGGTGGTCGGTAAGTGGGCAGACACCCCCTAGTTACACGTTTCCTCCGCGGTGCACTGAGGCTGAGGCCCCCAGTACGATCTCGCGTCCCCACGTGGGACCTGGCTGTGGTGCTAGAAGCTCTTTGTAAGTCTCCATTCGAGCCTATTGAAGAAATCTCTGATCGCTTCCTGACAATTAAGACTACTTTTCTTCTAGCTATTACTTCTCTAAAGAGATTTGGTGATCTTCAGGCCCTCTCAGTGGCCCCTTCCTATTTAGACTTTGCGCCCGGCATGGCCAAAGTGTTTCTCTACCCTCGAGCGGGGTATGTCCCGAAGGTTCCCTCGGTTATACCACAGCCTATCGTGCTGCAGGCCTTTTGTCCTCCTCCCTTCAGGGAGCCAGACCAGCAGAAGCTTAATGCTGCGAGCACTGGACACATACAGTATATATATATATATATACAGTGGGTACGGAAAGTATTC
>NW_015544889.1:530-791 GCF_001515605.1 Sinocyclocheilus anshuiensis | reverse complement strand
TAGCCTTCCTGATAACGTTCAGGGTTCAGACACACTCTCTCTGTTAGGGTTAGGGTTAATCTAGATTTATTTAAACATAAATCTAGATTAAAGACTCATCTCTTTGGCCAGGCATTCAAATAATGCATCTCATAATCTTGGACTGCAGTTATATCTGATCAAATGCACATTATTATTCTTTAGTTTTGGTTAAACAAATCAATTTTGCTTGGTTGGAACAGCAGCTACGCTAATTATGTCTCTATTTGTTTCTCTGTTTTT
>NW_015544889.1:0-154 GCF_001515605.1 Sinocyclocheilus anshuiensis | reverse complement strand
ATAATATACCTGTACATACAACTGTCTATTGTTATATACCTGTACATACAATTGTCGATTTGTATATTTTTTATTCCCTATTTTACTTGTTCTATTTTTTTTTTTATTATAATTTTTTTTTTATTATCTGTGTTTTTTTGTTCTGTCACTGTCA
>NW_015544888.1:0-1944 GCF_001515605.1 Sinocyclocheilus anshuiensis | reverse complement strand
TCCGGAGTCAGTGTGAGGTTAGAAGTGATGAGGAAGTGGTCTGAGATGTGCAACGGTGTAACTAAAGTGTTGTCAGTTGAGCAGTAGTGTGTGTAGATAAGGCCCAATTGGTTACCTGATTTGTGAGTAGCTGTAGTAGACACGCGCTTGAGGTCAAATGAGGCAAGCAGAGTGTTGAAGTCAGCAGCCTGTGGTTTATCTAGGTGGATGTTGAAGTCACCGAGTAGTACCAGAGGAGTACCATCCTCAGGGAAGTTTGAAAGTAACACATCCAACTCATCTAAGAAGTTACCCAGTTGACCTGGGGGACGATAAATAACTACAAAATGGATTGTATCAGGGTGGGTAATTGTAATTGCGTGCGATTCAAATGAACTGTTGCCGGTAAGAGATGGTAGACTATCAAATTTCAATTATTTTGAAATAAGTAGATCCGTCCCTCCACCCCTCCCAATCGGGCGAGAGGTGTGGGAAAGCGTGAAATTAGTGGAGAGGGCTGCAGGAGTGGCAGTGTCCTCAGGTTTGATCTAAGTCTCAGTTAGGGCCATGAGGTTGAGACTTGAATGAGTAGCAATAGATGAAAGAAAGTTTGCTTTGTTTACAGCAGACTGGCAGTTCCAGAGATCAATTGGAATAGAGAGTAAAGTAGTAGAGGACATAGGGACAGTACGCAGATTATTAGGATTGCGCTGCCTCCAACATACAGTGCGTGATTTACGAGTGTTAGTAGTAATAGTAGAGATTTGAAAGCACATATTGAGTACAATTGACTAGAACAAGTAGATGAGAGCAAGTTATACAAAAAGTAAAGAGAGGGAAAAAAATCAATACTCAAGTGCTTTGTCGGTGTCCTTGCTCGGTGAAGTAGTGCAGGGAGAGTCGATGGTCTTTACACGAGGACTGCCGTGACCGCTGCCGCAGTGTACTGAGCAAATATATACTCCCTTGATTCCACGTAATTGAATGCAGCTGGCCACGCCTTACTACTTATTAACCAAAACAGCAAAGCTCAAGAACAAACGCGACTTGAGCATGAGTTTACCACGGTAAACACAGTAAACAAAACAATGTGTCCTAGCAACGACAACCGCACTAAAATCTAATGAGAAAAGATACAAAACACTTACAGACTGCTGGCCTCTTCTGCTGCTCGACTGCTTACTTGCAAACAAGGTAAATTATACCTGGCTTTGGCCACGCCTTACTACTTATTAACCGAAACTGCAAAGCCACACGATATGCACGAGAACAAATGCGACTTGAGCACGAGTTTACAACACACACACACACACACACACACACACACACACATACTCTAAAAAAGTAAAGTTACTCTAAAAAGTAATTCATTACATAATTCATAGAATAAAAAATATCACAGGACAAAGTAAAATGCAATTAAATAAAAACACAATGTTCAATAAGATTCTAAGGAAGATCATAAAAAACACAGTGAAATTCCATTAAAATAAATCTGAATGTTCAATGGGATTCTGAGAATCCAGTAAGATTCTACAGGACAAAGTGAAATTCCTTTAAAATAAATCAGAATATCCAATAGGATTCTAAGAATCCAATAAGATCCTAAAGGATAAACTGAAATTCCAATAGGATTTTTTGACAAGGGAAGTGTAGTCTTAGTGTGTGTTTTTTTCTTCCCTCAAATGTTTTTTACATTGGACATGAAGTGCCCATTTGTTTAGCCCGTAAATCACTGTACAATAGATATGCATATTGTTACGTTCCGTGTTTTTTTTTTAATACAATAAATACCAGGTACACACACACACACACACACTCACACACTCACTCACTCACTCACTCACTCACACAAACATACATACACACACTCACACACACACACACACACACACACACACAGACATTAACATATAAAACAGCAACGGGCATCGGTTAAATTTGAAAAAGCAACGGGCATCGGTT
>NW_015544887.1:0-1218 GCF_001515605.1 Sinocyclocheilus anshuiensis | reverse complement strand
GAAAGTGAACATGAAGAAGAGATAAATGATGAAACTGAAAATGGTGAACCTGAGAACAATATGGAAATGATGGACATTATCAATAATGAGGAAGAGGAGGATGGGTCTGTTAAAGACGATGATGACAGTAAAAGGCATGTGCAGGAAAAGGGTGGGGATATGGAGTTGGAGAGAGGAGAGGGGATTGAGATGGTGGGAAGTATGGTAGAAGGGTGTGGGGGTCCGGTGGATGATACAATAAAAGAGAGGCAGGAGAACAAAAAGGAGAAGGAGCAAGTGGAGGAATGCATAGAAGTAAATCTGGAGGAGCTGAGGAGGGGGATGAAAAGAGGAATGTTGGAGGTTAAATCAAATGTAAAAGAAAGTAGGGAAAAGGGACAGAGAAGGAGAATTAACTTAAGTACAAACGAAGATGGAGTTTTAATGGAGAAGGGGGAAGAAAAGAATGAAATATGAATGTAGTGTTGTTAATGGCTCTATGTATTCTTTCAATCAATGTGAGGGGATTAACAAGTGTGGATAAATTCGGGAAAATTAAAGAGTTATGCAAAAAAGCTGATGTAATATTACTGCAAGAAACATTTTGGAAAGATGAAATGATGGACAGTTTTAAAAGAAGATGGAAAGGAGGAATTTATTGTAACAATGGGGGGGGAAATGGGAAAGGGGTTGCCGTTTTATGTAAAAGAAACATGAGTGATGATGTTGAAATCATATATCGGGATAACGAAGGAAAATGCATTATTGTAAAAATGGTTATAGGAGGGGAAACTGTTTTTGTGTGTAATGTACATGCACCAAATGCAGAGGCTGAAAAAAAAATGTTTTTCAATAATTTAAATGGTCAGATGGAGAAATGGGAAAATATTATTGTAATGGGCGATTTCAATATAGTTTTTAGTAGATTGGATATTGCAAATGATATGGTCTATAAAAGAGATATTGGGAGGGAAGAATTGCTCAAATTAATGGATAAATATGATCTGATAGATATATGGAGAGAGAGGAATGAGGGTATAAAAGATTTCTCAAGACGACAATTGGTAAAGGATAAAATGAAGCAAAGTAGAATAGATTTTATGTTGATCACAAGGAACATGGAGAGGAAGATCGATAAGATATATTATAAAATGACTTCCTTAAGTGATCATGGGAAACTGGGGTCGAGAGTGTGGAAAGGGAATATGGTGTTTAAATAATGACCTTTTAATGGATGAA
>NW_015544886.1:0-521 GCF_001515605.1 Sinocyclocheilus anshuiensis | reverse complement strand
TGTTCCTGCCGCGACGTCGCAGAAAATAAAAACCGTTCCTAAAATCGGATCCCATGTCGCTTATTGTCACGTGTCGGTGTCGCGGTTGGTTAGGACAAAAACTACATGGAAAAGAGTAATATAGAATCCAGTGCCGCTGTCGCGGGTGTTTAGGACAAAAACTACATGGAAAGGAAGAACTTTTTATCACGTCACGTCAAGTCTGGTTGGGACATGGTTTTACAGTTTGATCCCCCCCGAAAAATCTAAGTATAAAAATATTAATGCTAATAGATCTAATAATTGAATCTGCAATTAGGGAAAGTGGAGAGACGAGATCTAAATGAGCAGGAACAGTTGGCCTGCATGGCAGACATTGAGATCCAGATTTTTTGTTTGTTCATTTGTTTTTAATAATCAACAGGCAAAGTTGTTCTGTATCTAAATGCAAAAATGTTCATAATTGTTTGAATAAAACATACTGGGGAAAAAAAAATTCTGAATATTCATCTTGTGACCATCTTGTGATTATTTTAACAAAA
>NW_015544885.1:1327-2006 GCF_001515605.1 Sinocyclocheilus anshuiensis | reverse complement strand
GCTCTGATTGGTTCGTATGATAATGAGCTCACCCCAGAGCGCTTCGTATTGTCACAAACAGGCAAGCGACAAGAGGAGTTCAGGTAAACAGAGGTGTTTATTGTCAATGCGGTGATGGTTAGGATCGAAGGCAGGTGAGTAGGAGAGATATGAGAGAGTTCTGGGGATCTTAGCTTCTTGGTAATCTGGGTGTGATAGTAGTAGGAATCCTGGAGATGAACCGGGGCTGAGGAGAATCAGAAGAGCGGAGACTGAATGTACTTCTGGAGGTAAGGAAACAACAGTTAGTAAAGCTTGTAATGAGTCTGGCAATGTTCAGGTAGTGAACGGTAGACCAGACACTGGAATGCTGAGTGGAGTGAGAAGATATAGCGGGCTTAATTGGTGATGCAGGTGCAGGTGATCAGAATTCGGGTGATTGGGATCTGGTGTGTGTCGGAGGAGGTGACTGTGCTGACGTGAGTGATTGTGATGATTTCCTGACAACACTAGGGTTTTCTGAAACCCAGCCACTGGGATTGAGAAGGAAAACACAGTACACTGGCAGCTGGGTTTCCAGCCAATGACTGCATTTAATTTGACCTCACTGTAATTCAATTACATTTTAGGTTTGAATAGAGAATACAGGAAGCAAATGTATTCTTTAATGGGGTCCTATTATGCTTTTTCACTTTTTTAA
>NW_015544885.1:0-885 GCF_001515605.1 Sinocyclocheilus anshuiensis | reverse complement strand
AAAATTAGTCATTATAACATGTACAACATTAACATTCTTTTATTTGCTAAATGAGGTTGTGTATTTATTTATTTCTGATTTCCTGAACAATTTGGCTTCATTGTAATGAGGTTAATGATCTTTGAAAAAACATGATTATGAACAGTTACTTTGTCTTGAGCTGATTAGCCAACTGTGGTGGTGTTTGTTGATTGGTGTTTATATTTGTTCAAGCTTGACAACCTTATCGCCTTTATTTTCTAATACATATTTCTCATTACAGATAAGAACGAAGATTAAATTGTAAGAAGGGTTGCTTATATGAGAGCATACAGTACATCTGGAACTGCTGAGGCTGGGATGGTTTTTGACTATATTACCGAACAGGTACATTGTTCTCAGCATACTGTCGTTCTTAAAAAGAAAAATCATCAATCATAATTTGCGTGTGTGTGTGAAATATTAACATTTGTTGTTTTTCAGATCAGCTGCTATAGAAGACAAACTGAAATCTGACTGCAGAGACAAGCAAAGGAATAGTAAGTATATTTTCATGTTATATCGACTCTGTTATAGAGATTTTTGAATCAGGCCTAATGGAGGGTGATTTGGTCAATCTTGGAAGAAAAACGTTAGCAATGTGTCCATTCCAGCTGGCTAATTTGTGCTTGCTTTCAGTCATTCATATAAAAATCTGTTATTTAATTTTGTTTCTGTTTTGTTTTTTTCTAAAGCTGCAAGGCTCTGGTGCAAAATATTGTATGCCAGGAGTCAGGACGACTAGGCTGTGCCCAGGTCTCCGGAACCTGCGACGATGCTCAGCTCCATCAGCCCTCCATCTGCACCTCCACCACCAGCTCGGTCTCCATCGGTCGGTCCCCAGATGTTGGCAGCCACACCATCTAC
>NW_015544884.1:626-855 GCF_001515605.1 Sinocyclocheilus anshuiensis | reverse complement strand
TTTTTGATATCATGATAAAGCCCACTGTAACTTCAGTATTTGTTCCTCCACACTCGCAGTAACGTTACCTGCGCGCGATCGAACCGTCCGCGAGAGCACCAGAGCGGTTATTTATTTGATATTACGCAGCGCCTGAAAATAGGCTAACTTCGGTCAACATAACCAACGTGACCACCTGCTTGCACAGGGAGCGTGCTGGGGACTATTTTCAGGCGCTGCGTAATATCAT
>NW_015544884.1:0-339 GCF_001515605.1 Sinocyclocheilus anshuiensis | reverse complement strand
AGCCGAATGGATTCGAAAACGGTAAAACTCAACTGTTTAACTCTAGGGGAGTTGGAAAATGAGCCTATTTTCAAAAATAGTGGAGTGTTCTTTTAAACATGGTGTCACGTGGATGGGAATGTGCATGGAAATGATATGCAGATGAGGTTATGCATAGTAAAATTAGGCGTCGTAAGCTCCATATATGGTGATTTCAGGGAGGAGACGAGGTGGAGATGCACGTACGCACAATCTTCCCCTGACTGGGATTTATAAATGGATTTTTGCGCAGGTTCTTAAATCTGAAAACTTTTATGTGTACGTACACTTTTAGGATGAAATCTACGGAGAGTTTTATAA
>NW_015544883.1:0-1241 GCF_001515605.1 Sinocyclocheilus anshuiensis | reverse complement strand
TAACAATTAAACATTCTGTATTTAAACAGAAACTAAGAGGCTTTATTTTAGACAAAATTAGTTCAATTTCTGGCCAGTTAAGAAAGACAATATCAGTTAGTTATTTGTTCCCGTTTCTGATTATCAAGCTTAAAATTACAAATACAATAACAAATAATAAAGACAAGTGTACTTATTTAATGTCATTGCATCCACAGTAGTTATGTTATGCATGTACTGTGTGTATTGTTAAATAGGGTGGATTAGGGTAATGTGGGGCAATTTTTTACTTATGTATCATATTTCCACATGAAGCCAAAACAATAAATGAAAATCATATATCATTATGAAATCCCCAAGATGTTCCCTAACTAAAGCAGAAGACACTTTTCAGATATTGTACTTAAAGGGGAAATGGCACATATATTAGTGCTGCTTCTGCCAAATCGTTTAAGAATTTGTGGATTTTCTAATGTGGGGCAGCTAGTGATCAAATCTTACATTTACATTTTTACAAAGCAAACTACACATTTAACAATCCTGCTTAAATGTGCATTCCCATGTTTACCTAATTAATTTAGTAGGCCTACGGGGTGTTTGCTGTAATCAGTTTGTCTAAAAATTAGTATGTTGCGGAATGTTAAATATACAACACAGAAGTCATATACTATTTAAAATAATGTATTACAAAAATGTCAGATTTCTGGCAGCAACAATAATAATAACCATGTAATGAAGTCAAAAATGTAAAATTGGACTTAAAGGGGTCATATGATGCTTTTTTAAAGATCATTATTTTGTGTATTTGGTGTAACAGAATATGTTGACATGCTTTAATGTTCAAAAAACACATTATTTTTCAAATACTCTACATTATTGTAGGTCCTCTATGCCCCGCCTCTCTCAAACGCTTCGTTTTCTACAAAGTCCCTCCTTCCGACAAGCGCAGTCTGCTCTGATTGGCCAGCTGACCCAGTGCATTGTGATTGGCCGAACACCACAAGCACGCTTCGAAAATGTAACGCCCCTTACCATAATCGCAAGCTTCATCTTTCAAAATAAATGTAAAGACAGTAATCATCGGAAATGTAACGCCCCTTACCATAATCGCGAGCTTCATCTTTCAAAATAAATGTAAAGACAGTAAATCATGTCATTAGTTTTACCATCAGTTCAAGCCTGAAAGGGGAACAGAGTCAGACAGACACAGTGATGAAGCTCTCCTAGGTTCACGAAACGGTCGTCCATAAAATGCATTGCTG
>NW_015544882.1:0-1165 GCF_001515605.1 Sinocyclocheilus anshuiensis | reverse complement strand
CAAATCCAAGGCGATTCACATTCACAGCCCATGATAAACTCCTGAATTTTTAACATTCAAAAATTTTGTACACAGTTTTACATCTGTGAATTGTGTTTTGCATCTGTGAAACGTATTTTATGAATATATATTCTTATTTTGTGCATGTGAATTGTTTTTTTGTGAATATATATATATATATTTTTTTTTTGTGCACGTTAATTATTTCTTATGCATGTGAATTGGGTTACGCATGTGTGCATCGCGTCTTTTGCGTGAATTATTACTGAGATCATTCTGGCTCCATAAAATCTGTCTTCTTACGATGCACTTAGAGCTTTACGATTACGATTTACGATCGTTTTTACGAACTTCTTAGGTTTACGAAGCTTTTGGGAAACGCAGCCCTGTTTGTTCTTGAGTATCTTCAGTGCGTTTGATTCTGCAGGGTTCTGGATCTCTCATTGTAAATTTAAGCATAAAACTCCGATATAAATGATCAGGCGATCTGCACAGTTTGCAGAGAAGCATTTCATTTCCTTAGCTTTTCAGAGCTTGGTAGATGGCTACAATTTCAATTTGTTTATTGTGAAATAACTCAAACATTTGTTTTTTTTCTGTCCTCTGATAAGCATTGTTCAGGGCTGCCATTCCCAAAAGCTTTAATGCTTTCTTACGATACTTTTGGGAAACGCAGCCGTTTGAATGCACTGTCAACAGTGTGATGGATTGGTTCTGTCTTGCAATATTTGCGTGTGTTCAGATGAGCAGGAAAATAGTTATATCCTACACAATTACTCGCTAACAAAGGCTATTCGTCCAATTCAATGCATATTGTACGCATTATGATTATTTTTGTTAAATAAACAAAATCACTGTGTAACCCGTTAGGCGATTTAAGCAGAGGGGTTAACTCACAGAGGGAATAAGCAATAACTCACTAGGCTTAAATGATTATTGCAGGTACACTATAAGTCAATCAGAATCTAATCAGAAGACGCAGGAATTCGTAAGAGGCAAGGCACACACACACATATATGATGTTAATGCGCTTATCTATATAGGGTAGAATGATTTTCAGGGGAATTGGCAGGATATGTGGTTGAATATGTCGATGACACTACATAAAGGCAAAAAACAGGTAAATAAACCAAAAGAAATGCAAACTGAAATAAATGTATCAATC
>NW_015544881.1:0-1077 GCF_001515605.1 Sinocyclocheilus anshuiensis | reverse complement strand
GCAAATATGTTCACGTCTGAGATTCATTTTAGCATTTATATAGAAAAAATAATGTATAGCTATACTTTAGTGAGGGTACATTGTTCCTCTTAGCATCATGAAAAAAAAAACTTTTATTAAAATTCTGAATGCATTACTGATAGCCTAGAATGCGTGCAAAGAGTGCTCCCTTTATCATTTCAGATGCACTGAGCCTGTCACTCATCTCAGTTTGGTTCAGTGGATGTGTCTGTGATTGGCTACACTGCTCAACACTGCAAACGTTGTACGGAATGTCCGTGGTATGATGACGAAATGAATATTTCTTCACAATAAAAGTTCACAATGTAGCCTAATAAGCCTAATTTTCTTTTAATGTAATAGCTTATTTTACATAAAACTATTACTATGCTTTGTGGTCAAATTGATTATATTGAAAGATAATTACAATATTGTAAACATTAATTTAAATTATGTGCTGGTATTACCTTATGAACTGGGATTATATTATAAGTTGCCACAGTGTGTTCACAATGTAATCAATTTCTCATACATTAACCTATTACATTATGTGAAAATTTTTTATTACATGAAAAAAATATTATATTATGAGCTCAAGATTTTATTACGTTTTGAGAAAATTATTACATTATGAACATTTTATTACAATAATAATGTAATACTTATTACATTATGTGCAGTTATTACACTATGAGTTGCTACAATCACAGACACATAAAAGTGGGAAAAGCCTTTTTGGAAGCAAGACATCACTGATGGAATTACACCTGGTTACTACTAAAAGGCAAGTCCCAATGTTATGTTTCTGTGATGTACACTTTTTCCTGAAGAAACTCATTGCCAGCAGTAACCAAGTGCAATTCCATCAATGATGTCTGGCTTCCAAAAAGGCTGTTACCACTGTTATGTTTCTGTGATGTACATTTTTCCCTGAAGAAACGTATTATCAGCAGTGTAACTACATGCAATTCCAACGATTATGTCTGGCTTCCAAAACGTCAGTCGCAACAGTTACATGTCTGTGAACAGCCATTTTGAAAGTCACACATCATCATTGGAATTGAACCTGGTTACTGC
>NW_015544880.1:0-908 GCF_001515605.1 Sinocyclocheilus anshuiensis | reverse complement strand
TAAACAATAACAAAACTGAAGGAACTCACCTATGAAGCCTCTTGTAAGTCCACTAATTTATTACATTCCAACAAAAATGGTGTAGTTACACTGTAAAAGGGCCAGACTATCCAATTCAGTGAAATATTTAGTCCATAACACATTTATATGTTGATAAACATCCACGGAGTGTAGGAGTATCATTTCATATTAGCCGACAGAGCCCTCAAAGCTTCGGCGCATTCTGCAGAATAGCTCGTGTTTGCATGTAAACAAAACCGGACCATTGAAGTCAAAATGGCCGCTGAACTCTGCCCTTTTGATTGACACCTTATTTGAGCCAATAGCTGAATCTATGAGGTGTTTACAGGCAGCGATAGCCAACTAGCATCTAGGATTGAAGGATGAGGCAGCCTCTCTTTGATCGACAGTAGACCGATCCAATTGCATCAGAGTTTGCAAATGACTGTCGTTTCTGATAGCCAATGAACTTCTGAACAGAATAATATGTCACTTGAGTGGGCGGCTTTGATATATCAGCGCAGAAGTCCGTGCGCAAAGGATTACAGAGACTGGTGTGTCTGTGCGTAATCTGAGCGCTCTATGAGAGATAACGGGGATAAAAGGATTATAGTGACTGGTGCGTCTGTGCGTAACGAGCGCTCTATGAGAGATAACGGGGAAAATGTGGTTATAGGTAAAAAACTATCAAAGAGAACGCGAAAAACAAACATTTTGTTCTAAGAAGTTGTTAAACAATGTATAACAACAAAATTGGCCGGACAATAAAAGTGTTTTTTGATGGAGAGAGCGATGTTTCATCCATTGAAGCAGATGAGAGGAGATGCTTTTGGATGGAGGAGACGCCACTCTCAACAAGTAAGTGTTATATTATATAATTATATTTATATATATTTTACATATAATTA
>NW_015544879.1:0-912 GCF_001515605.1 Sinocyclocheilus anshuiensis | reverse complement strand
TCTGAATCATAATTTGCTTGAGCTCCCTCAAATTCAACAGGATTCCGTGTTACCTCAAGAGGCTGTGTTACCTCAAGAGGCTGTATTTTTGGGGTCTCTAGATTATTAGAGGTTGTTTCACATTCCACATGAGACCTTTTTGCAGATTTATGCTGGTCTCTTTTAGCTCTCTTCCAAAGAGTATTGTATTTTTGTTGTGATGACATATTGTCAATTACCACCCCTATAAAACTCTTAAAATCAAAAACATACCGAGCCAGATTCCATTTTCTACACTTTCAAAGCAGTCACTGTTGGAGGAAAAAATAAATATTCAAAATTAGTAGAGACCAACACACACGATTTTTAAACATAATACATATTAATATCTTACACATTAATTTAAACATGTGGTGGTTTGTGATGCGTCTTGTTTTTATTATTTAAATAGATCAAAACGTTCCCAGAATGTTATGGGGACAAAAAAAAAAAAAGATCAGTCAACAAACATTACTAATCAATGTTCCTATGCCACGCAATGGGGGAAAAAAAAAAAAAAAGATCAGTCAACAAACATTACTAATCAATGTTCCTATGCCACGCAAAAGCTAGAACATTATAAACCGCAAACAACAAAGCACATGAATACTCTAGTGAAATAATGTCAAGGTTAAACAGATTTGCCCTCAGTAAGCGTGAACCCCACAAATTCAAATAACGTTACGTTACTGACGCCCTTTCAAGTTTGACAGGATTCAACAAAGAGTGACTGATCAATTGATTATAAAACATTTTTGCACTTTCGGTACGTTATAAAATATATATTAACTTTTGTATGTTTTCAGTAGATTGAAATAAGCTTAGTTTACCGAGAAACTAAGCTTTAAACTAGATTTAAATCATGTAAAATATACTTCAAAACACGTCAATATA
>NW_015544878.1:0-455 GCF_001515605.1 Sinocyclocheilus anshuiensis | reverse complement strand
TGAATATGGATATTTTTCTTACAAAAATGCATCGATTCGCTACAAAAGGCCTTTGTTCACCGCCCGGAGCCATGTGAGACACTTTTTTTTAAAAGTCCCCCTGTAGTGAAAATCAAGTTTTTTTATGTTGTTTATTTGTCTATGTGGTGTTTTTAATATGCTTTTAGACAAACCATGTGCCAATCTATTAATCAACACCATTGCTGTGTATTTTCTCCTTAAAACTAGTTTCCCAAAGGCTGACCTAGAAATATGGTTTGAAACAGCCCTTGGTTTGCTACGTCACAAACCAATAACCAATCACGTCAAGGGATCGATTCCTATCACAAGCATGCAAAATATACCAATACCAGCACAAAACCAAAAATAAATTAGACCAAAAAACCCATGAGACCGTGGTTTAATGTGATTTTAGAACCGCTAACTTGCATTATAACCCGCGGCAACAGTGTAAA
>NW_015544877.1:0-853 GCF_001515605.1 Sinocyclocheilus anshuiensis | reverse complement strand
TTTTAAACACATTTTAGAAAGCCTTTTAGAGAAATCGTTTTTAGATTTGAAGAGAATTGTTAATTGGCAAGTTGTGTTTCCTCTAAAAGATTTTCAACATTTAGCTTTGACGTGTAGACCACAAAGGATCACCCAGGGGGCGATATAGGCAGGTTGGTATTCCACATCGTAGGTTGACACTAGAATTTGAGGGGATTGGGAACGTGCTTTTAGCTCTAAAGTGTGCAGAAAGGAAGCGAGAACGTTAAATATCACAGAAGTCAACTACGCAAAACCATCTGAGAGGAGTGGCACTTCAGAATGGAAATCTGTTTGTGTTGCGAACAAAAGTTAAGACTATATTTTCAGAAATCATTTTTGTAGTTCTTTACTTGGGAATGTGTTTCGAAAGTGTTTGTCTCCCAACCCACAATGATGAGCTGTAGTGTTCTTTTCTGAGAATGAATTAAAGACTGAGTTGTGGTTTTGGTTGGAGACTCTGTCATTGATGAATGTTCTCTATTGCTTTTAGCAATACGCTGTGGTTTAGGTTGCAAGCTCTGCCATTGATGAGTGTTGTTTATTGCTTTTGGCAATGTTGACGAAAAGGGTATGATCTGAGTGATGTTGAAGCAGTTTGTGTTTGAAGTGATTTTGGTCAGAAACAATCATTGATAAGAGGCTGAGTTTTTCCAGTGGTGTGATACAAAGTCTTCTATCAAAGCATGAATCAAAACCACAAATCGTCTCAGGCACTGGTTAGTTTCGCGATTAAGCTTTTTGAGACTTTAAATGGACTAAACCATTTGCCCGGCGTCACGATTTGCTAAAAAAAGCTGCATGCTGTTGATACCTGCTAGTCAGAGCGGTGTAA
>NW_015544876.1:664-989 GCF_001515605.1 Sinocyclocheilus anshuiensis | reverse complement strand
AGAGCCCACAGCTCGGGCTGGGGGTGCCATATCGTTCTGTTCGCCAGAGAGAGGAGGTCTCGTCTCAGGAGGATGGGCCATGGGGCTGCTAGAAGCAGCTGAGACCGCTCTGCGAACCAGTGTTGGGTCCTCCAGAGCAGGGCCACCAACAGAACCTTGTGTCTCCGCTCCTTGATTGACCTGATTACCTGTGGGATCAGGGTGATCGGGGAAAAAGCATAAAGGAGGAGGTTGGGCCAGTCGTGGGCCAACGCATCCTTGTCCTTCGAAAAGTAAATTGGGCAGTGAGAGTTGTCTTCTGAGGCGAAGAGGTCGACCTCTGCCT
>NW_015544876.1:0-327 GCF_001515605.1 Sinocyclocheilus anshuiensis | reverse complement strand
AAGGCGGCCGAGTCACCAGGCGTGGGACGGAACTCGCGGTTTCAGCCAGCACTGAAGGGGTCTCATGCAAAGCAGGCCCAGCTGAAGGAGGCCATGAGGCCCAGCATCTTCTGAAACACCTTGAGAGGGCGAGGGGCTCCAAATTTGAATGAGGCCACGAGCTGCTGAATAGCCAGTGCACGTTCTGGCACGACTACCGCCCTCATTCGAGCTGAGTCGAGAACTGTTCCCAGGAATGAGATCCGTTGGCTGGGGGATGGCGCACTCTTGGCAAAATTGACCCCGAGTCCCAGGCATTCTAAGTGGCTGAGGAGGAAGGATCTGTGA
>NW_015544875.1:0-3359 GCF_001515605.1 Sinocyclocheilus anshuiensis | reverse complement strand
CCTTAAAAGCCACACATTTTTTCTTTCAAATTTACTTATATTAGTATTTAAATTGTATTCAATTTAAATATTTAAATATTTCTACTTTTTTTTTCTACATGCAATAGTGTAATATAACCGTAAACAAGTGTCTCAGAACAAAAAATGTATCCACTTTACAATGTAAATGTGCAACAAAGCAAAATACAGAGTGCATCACCACCATCAGCAACACTTTAGATTTGGGAACATTCACTATTAATTAGCATTCATATTAATAGCATATTGGCTGTTTATTAGTATAAAGCACATATTAATGCTTTATTCTGTATTATGTACCATATTCTAGATCCCTCATACCCCATAGCTTAACTTAACTGCTTCCTTACTATTAATAAGCAGCAAATTAGGAGTTAATTGAGGAAAACTCTTAGCTTCTAATTAGTTCCAATTAGTAATTTTTGTAGGCTACTTCAACCTTTTTCTTTTCTTTTCTTTTCTTTTCTTTTCTTTTCTTTTCTAGGCAAAGTCCAGTCCATTCATCTGTCACCTTCTTTTTCATCTAGTGTACTGATGCTTTTGATAGATGTACTTTAAAGGGGTCATGAACTGGCTTTTTAATTATTTCATACTGTTGTCTGAGGTGCACGTATGACATTCGCGTGGTTTTTACATTCAAAAACAACAAAATCAATAAGTAACAGGCTATTTTCTACCCTGGTTTTGAGGCCGGCTCGAGAAACGCTCTGCTATGATTGGATAACAGTTTTGCATAGTAAACTAACTACAAACTAACTTCATAGTTGGAGCCCTCTGTAACTTTAGACACATACACATAATCAGGCCATATCAAGCGATCTCTAACAAAGCAACAGTGACACATAGTACAAATATGTTCTACTCATACATGTGCTGCGTCATTCCTATCGGATCATATATAGACGCACAGCAATGCTTTTTAATCTCAGTCTCTCTTCAAAACCAGCGTCGACCTGTGTCTTGTTTACAAAGGAATCTTTGCTCACGCGAGTTAAAACTTCATAAAAAATTTAGGTCAACCACACATTCCTAGTATTTGAATCCGAAGGATGGTTATGTGATCTTCCACAACCACAATATTTTGTAACCTTTAACAGCATGTTTATAGACACATTTGGAGTAGACGTCACAGTTACGTCACTTGCAGCAGCTGTATTAATGTGCCTTTGCATGTCAGAATCAGAATACAAATTATTTTTTATATAATACTGTCGACAAGGATGCCATTTGAAGCTAAAAGCAGACGTTTAAACGGACAAACTATGGATGAATCCTGCTATGATTACCCTACTTTTAAAGCATACATTTTATTTAAACTATAGGTCTATAATATTCACATACGGGACATATTGTATTAGCCCTACAGTTAAAGCATGAAATACTATTTAAAAATATAACATTTTACATAGCATTTACCTATTTTATCTCACAATTCTGATTTTTTTTTTCTTGCAAATGCAAATTTCTCTCCTAGTTCGAACTTTATAACTTGATTCAACTCAACAATTGCGAGTTTGTCAATTCTGAGGGAAAAAATGCCAGAAGTGTGGGATTATAAACTCATGATTCTGAGCCGGGGAAAAAAGAGAGAATGACAAGTTGATTTTTCTTACCAGAATTGTGAGATATAATCTCAAAATGACCTTTTTTATTATTTTATTCCATGGCTTGCTACATTAAAACTGGCATTTCCTGCCACCAGTAGGCTCCGCCCACAAAAAACGTCATCACTGTTTGCAAACACTGAAATTGGTCTATTGCTTTGTTGCTCGATCCGATTTAGTGCCACTTGTGTTATTTCCTTACTATGTTATGTGTGAATCAGTGGGCGGGGCTACAGAATTAGGCATTAATATTCTTCTGTGGAGGCGAAGTTTAATCTATCTATAGGCACATTCCAGGATCTGGCGTTCGCTGGGCCTGGTGTCAATAAAAACTTTTATTTCAGTAACAAGGACGTTTTCAGTTCTGAAACTTAAAGGATATTCTGTTAGTACAATGACCTCTTATATATCAAAAGCTCAAGTAACAGCTGACCCCTTTAAAATGACCTCTTTTCATTTCCCCACTCCTTCTATATGCCAGACACAAAACAAGTGTTTTTTTGCTAGCTTCAGGCCGACGCAGTTGTCATTTTCACGTCCAGTGCCACGTTGTTTAAATAGCAAATGCATTTGCGCGCATATGTTCACCCATGTGCGTGCTGGTCTGAAAACGAGGTGTGTTCAGGCGCATTGTTGGCGCGTTTTTATTTTGTGGCAACTGAAAACTATTGCACCATTGACCAACTAAAACCTGGTCTAGAGTCAGTGGCGCAGTATTTTTGATTATATTTATTTAAAGGGCGCGTTACCTAATATGCGCCTATAGGCGGGTGCACAACGCACGCACACTCTGCTTATTACACACACAGGGATGCGCAGCAGCACACAAGCATTCCAGCTATTAAAAATGAAAGGATAACAATGTAAAATATTATTATTGTGCCCCGGAGATGGTCTGCTTGCATGCTTTGACCTCGCGCACGAGCAGAACCTTTCCTCTCTGGAGAAGCGTTCAGTCTTTGCTCTTGCAAAGTCCGCCGTGTAAATAGCGAATCATTTCTAAATGACCTTTATATCAAAGACCAGGGCTCATCATTGGATTAGTTATATTTAAAGGATACATTTTCATGTTGGGAACTACTCATCATAACCTGCCGCTGTGGAAATTTCACATTTATTTAGCCTATTTATTTCCCTTATTAGTTTTTAGTTTCACTATAAATGCAGCTTTTCTTCTATCACTCATTTGCACGTTCTACATATTAGTTTCATTTCACCACAAGCTTTTGTGCTTGTGGCAAGATGCTCATTTGGTTTCATTTTCACTTTTTGCTTTCAAACTGTTAAGGCACAATTTTCTGTAAAAAGTTACACAACATGTTCAGCTTGACACCACAGCCATAATATTTGTGTTGAATGCCAAAGCAGTATTCTGTGCAACAAAAAGGAGAAATGGTGACGGATATCCTGGATGCTCATTTCCGTTTAATATACTGTATGTGACTTGGGGTGTCAAGTTTCAATATAACAAAACAAGCACAATCAAAATGCCTAGATGTTCACTTATGTCAGATTAATAATAATATATAATAATAACCCTAACCCTAATTATTATAAATCCACCTGCTTCCTTTTACCATACATGCACACTTCCGGCTCATCTTCATCCACCCTGGTCTTCCTCAGCATCCCATAATTTCCCTACCTTATGCACGCAAGTAAGTGGAAATATTTTATCCTTCTCACTCTCCCAAGGCCTACTGACCTTGACTACAGAACGATGCATTATTCACTAGT
>NW_015544874.1:257-509 GCF_001515605.1 Sinocyclocheilus anshuiensis | reverse complement strand
CTTTGTATGGAACATATACGCTCGCTTCGAACTGGAATCATGGCACTCACGGTTGAATAGAACAAACGTCGCACGTGATAAGAGATACATATGAAATCTGCAGAGCAGGAGGGCGCGAGGATTGGAATTGGGAACCGCTGATGTAGCCTATTGTAATGTTGTCTCTGGTGTTCTGGTCTGTGAGCGTAAAAGCATTCAGGGGGCGTGGCTTTGGATGGCGATTGCAGGGAGGGTGGGACGTTCGCTTTTGGT
>NW_015544874.1:0-137 GCF_001515605.1 Sinocyclocheilus anshuiensis | reverse complement strand
CGCATTTGGGCTAGTTTTGGGCTAGTTTTGAGTAGTGATTGGGCGGGTTTTCTTGTGAAAACCTGGCAACCCTGTCTGTGAGCGTAAATGCATTCGGGGGCGTGGCTTTGGACGGCGATTGCAGGGAGGGTGGGACG
>NW_015544873.1:0-533 GCF_001515605.1 Sinocyclocheilus anshuiensis | reverse complement strand
GGTACCTTTGGCAGTGTGGGCAAGTGCCAAGTCCTGCTGGAAAATTAAATCAGTATCAGCTTGTCAGTTGTCAGCAGAAGGAAGCATGAAGTGCTCTAAAATGTCCTGGTAGATGGCTGCGTTGACTGTGGACTTCAGTGCTCTAAAATTTCCTGGTAGATGGCTGCGTTGACTGTGGACTTCAGAAAACCCAGTGGACCAACACCAGCAGATGACATGGCAGCCCAAATCATCACTGACTGTGGAAACTTCACACTGGACTTCAAGCAACATGGTTTCTGTGCCTCTCCACTCTTCCTCCAGACTCTGGGACCTTGATTTCCAAATGAAATGCAAAATGTACTTTCATCTGAAAAGAGGACTTTGGACCACTGAGCCACAGTCCAGTTCTTTTTCTCCACAGCCCAGGTAAGACGCTTCTGACGTTGTCTCTTGTTCAGGAGTGGCTTGACACGAGGAATGCGACATTTTGTAGCCCATGTCTAGGTTTCGTCTGTGCATAGTGGCTCTTGATGCGCTGACGCCAGCCTCAG
>NW_015544872.1:0-876 GCF_001515605.1 Sinocyclocheilus anshuiensis | reverse complement strand
AGAGCACTTAAAATTAAATAGAAAGATGATTTTGAAGTTAGCCAAACTAGCGTTTGAACAGCTGAAGCAGGAAAACATTGTGTTCTATGAGAAGGATCTGAAAGCATGTGGTATTGATGTGAGTAAAGACACTGAGTTCACAGGAATGATCGCTGAGATCTTTAAGATGGAAGATGGACTTTATAAGACAAAGGTCTTCTGCTTTGTGCATCTGAGTGTTCAAGAGTTTCTCGCTGCAGTGCATGTGTTCATCTGCTACCTGAACAAGAACAAGCGAGAGCTTCGGTTTTTCTTTGAAGATTCACAAAATACAGCCAGACAAAAGATTCAGTTCTTCTTTAGAAATGTCACATTTCATGACTTAACAAAGATGGCCACTGATAAAGCAATGCAGAGTGAGAGAGGACATCTGGACCTGTTCCTGCGGTTTCTGATGGGCATTTCACTGGAATCAAAACAAGAATATCACAGATGAAACTTCAGTCAACCTATTCTACTGCTTACTTGAGCTGAAAGATCATTCATTATATGAGGAAATCCAGAGTTACCTCAGTTCAGATGCACATCCAGGAAGAGAACTCTCATCTTCAATGTGCACAGTGTTGACCTACATACTGCTGATGTCAGAGAAGGTGCTGGATCAGTTCAACCCAAAGAGGTTCACGTCATCACAAGAAGACTACTCAAGACTCGTTCCAGCTGTGAGATGCTGCAGAAAAGCCCTGTGAGTAATTTCACTGACTGCTGTTTTATTCTACTTCACTAAATAATTAAATATCAAAATACTATGTGAAATATTTTCCTGTCAGGATTATGAAGGCTACAATAAGTTATTGCAGAATGACTGAACATCAGAAAATAATCTGTCTAAACATT
>NW_015544871.1:0-772 GCF_001515605.1 Sinocyclocheilus anshuiensis | reverse complement strand
CAAAAGCAAAAAGAACAACTAATATTAACATTAAAATGATTGACAGCGCAAGCTAGGCAGAGTTTCTATTTATAACACGTGTTTAAAAGATTGCGCAATGTAGCCAATCACAGACTCAGCTGTCGATTTCTGGAACGCAATGGCCAATCAGAGGTGATTAAATTAGAATCTACTCACCGCAGTGCTGAAATTGCATGCTCACGAATCCTCTCGTTTTAACACACGAAGTGTAGACACTGTGAAAGATTCGTTGTGCATATATTTAATGTGATATAACAGAGCTTTATGAGATCGCGATTAACTGAGATGTCAGCTTTTCGTGATAATAAAGGAAGCGCGCTGCTCGCATTCTGCCATGCTGCCAAACCATGCACGCAGCAGCCCATGCTTGCTTTTCTGTTAAAAATAACAGTGGTTTGTGAATGTGAATGTTGATGCTTAGCCTAAATAACAAATATTTTATCGGAACCGTTTATGCTGGTATGTTGTGGAGCTTAGGAGATATACAGAACCATTTCATGCAAATTTCTTCGATGTACTGAAAAAAAATCTATATAGATTACTTTTATGCGGGCGGGAGCGGGACAAAACATGAATATCGCGGGCGGGAGCGGGACTAGATAAAGATATATTTCTGCGGGAGCGGGCGGGAGCGGGACAGAATCTTGCGGGAGCGGGACTGAAAAATCCATCCCGCGCAGCTCTCTTGTGAAAAGTAGCCTACAATATTTTTCTTTCAAATGTAGTGAAGTTAAAGTCATAAGTTCCCAGA
>NW_015544870.1:330-587 GCF_001515605.1 Sinocyclocheilus anshuiensis | reverse complement strand
ATATGACCCCTTTAATGTTTTTGTCTCGTCGCTCCGGCCGGACACAAGTACTGCTCACTGCAGAGCCAAATGACCTCCAGCTCCGCCTCTCTGGATGTCCAGCTCCACCTCTGTGTGAACTAATGGGTGGAGTTATGTTTAGCGATAGGGTAAGGGGTAGGGTTAGGGAGTGGTTGGGTGTCTAGCTCCACCCATTACATCCAGCGAGGGGGAGCTAGAGCTCCAGCTCCTCCCATTTGGCTCTGCAGCGAGCGCCC
>NW_015544870.1:0-240 GCF_001515605.1 Sinocyclocheilus anshuiensis | reverse complement strand
TGTGCCGGTATTCGGTAATGCGATATATCACGGTAATGAATATGCACAATATTGTTATCGTGGGCACTTCTATATACCGTGAATAATTATATATTACAAATTATTCAGAATTTTGAATGCATTTTAAGAATGCTTTTCCCATCAACTGGTCAAAATGCACAACACCACTGTATGCTGGTGAAAGACGCGCTCACAGATGTAAACAAGCACGGACGAAAAGCACATGGCGGAACATGTGAG
>NW_015544869.1:493-823 GCF_001515605.1 Sinocyclocheilus anshuiensis | reverse complement strand
GGGCCGAAGGCCGAATACCGAACACGGTTTTTCGAGTTTTTTTCCTCATGTATTTTGCCAATTTTTTTTCCACCCTTTTAAAAATCCAGCCAAATTAAATGTGCTTTTTACTGTTTTGTTTTTGTTGTTATTTGTGACCCTGGGGCGTATTACAGAAAGATCCTAACTTTAAAATCTTATCTTATCCGTTTGGTAACCATGGTAATTTCAGTTAGGACCACATTTAGGACAAAAGCTATTGCAGAACAGCGTTTCCTAAGTGTGTTATCTTATCTTAACTACAGATAGGAAGGAGGTATTACAGAAACCTCCTAACTTGACAAAAAAATA
>NW_015544869.1:0-126 GCF_001515605.1 Sinocyclocheilus anshuiensis | reverse complement strand
TGTCGCATTGTCACATGCCTTGTAAAAATTCATAAAAATGTGACTGAGCAACGGACGACTGTAATGATTTACAGTCGCAGGTTTTCCTCGCGCTTTGGACTTTGAACCCTGGTTAACAAGCAGATC
>NW_015544868.1:15747-20396 GCF_001515605.1 Sinocyclocheilus anshuiensis | reverse complement strand
ACACTACATTACATCAAACATCACTGATCCTGGATATCATGATGTAATTCATGTGGTGTGAAAGAAGCAGTGTTTTTTCTGGGCTGTGCATGCATGAGTTGATCAATGTTCAGATTTACATTTCATTCCAAAATATTGTACTGCTTCAGAAGACACATTTGTGCAGCTACATTTGCAAAAATAGCAATTCATCCAAAAATGAAGAAATGTACTTAAAAAAAACTTTCAGAAAGTGATGGTTTACATCTCGCATAACACTAAAACCCATCAATTAAATCAATGTGAACTCTACTTAACTTACTTCACTTTAGGCCTGTAGTATTGCAGCCATCTTGTTGCCTTTGACATCCCAGCACTCCACGCTGCCTTTGCTCTGAAAACATTGATTTCAAAAACATATGCAAGTATGAGTTTCGAATAAAAAAAACGTGAGGAGCAAATATCAGTCTAAAATGGTAAATAACGTTAGCAAAACAGCCATCATAAATGCTCCTCGAGCCGATGTGTTTAACGGGGCTTCGGCTGCATTAGTAAACTTAATTAGCATCACATGGATATGCTAGATGAAACTGACAAAGCGGATCATAAATAACGATTAACAAAAAGTTCAAAGTTATTGTAATATAGTGAATGGGCGGGTTTGTCTAACGTTACCTGTTAAATTAGTTTCTGTGGCGCGAGTGTCGGTTAGATCTGTCAGCCGTCTTTCTGGTTTAAAAGACAAAAATCACCGGACTTGTTTGTCTGTCTCCGACTACGTTACTTGTGCAATGACAAAGATATTCTATTCAATTAGCTCATGCTCTCTCTGTATCTAACAAGCCATTATATAATAATTAAAATAAATGATGGACTTTGTCAAAGGAAATAGGAAATGTTGTTTTGGACAGGGTTTTTTTTTTTTTTTACCATTGCTGCCCGGATCTTTTCCAGATGTTGAAACTCCTCCTCAGTTTCTCCAATTCTTCTGAGTGTGTTCACTGTATAAATTAATATGGATTAATCTTTGTCAAAGCTGTGTTTGTTCTGTTGTTTGCTCTTTGCTCTTCTTGCGCTGTTTTAAAATCGATTGAGTTTGTAAACACGTACAAATTATAAAACTTTTACTCTATTAAATTTTGCAATTAATTCTCTGAACACATGCGTGCTGAACCGATCTGCTCCCTTCACCTCACTATCAACTACGATCTGCTCCCTTCACATGATAACAAATAATATAGATAAATAATGAACACATGTCAAAACGAAAACACAGATACTTACAAGACCAAGTAGGAATGTCCTTTATCGTTTGTTGTTTGCCCGCTGCTCTCCGACAAGTAAACTTAGTGCTCTCTGGTGTAAAATTTTTTTCAAAACACAACACTGATCTCTAACTCTCATGTCTCGCGGTGCCAGTAGTCATGTCTCAGTAGGGCTATAATTGCCATCTAGCGGTTGGGAATTGTAATTGCATTTTTATTTATAAAATGAAAGACAGCCGAATATCAATAATATCATATAATGTGTATGAATGTAACATTTAACAGCTTGTGGGATGCATGACATCATATTATCAAATGCAAGTAAACTTTTGAAACATTTAATAAATAATGCTATAATCTCCTAAACATTTTTCTAATTTCATTTAACATTTTCATTTCATTGACAATTTCATTAAACATGGCCCTTCACTTTCATTAAAAAGCCTTTCTGTAAATGTAAGCTAATTTAAATTATAGACAAGTGCAAACTGGGCACTTAATGTAAAAGTAATTGGCCACATTTAAAAAATCAGGTGATTATGTTCGCCCATCTATGCAAATGTCTCTTTGTATAGAGACAAAAGAATGAGGTTAATCACTGTCACACAGTTTATGGTGATCGCGTATATGTTTGTTGTATAACAAAAACATCGTTGCTACATGTGACAGCACCAGAAGAATTGAGGAAAATCAAGGCAGGGAGGCTACTAACTCACATTTTTCTGATGACTTTGACCACATTTAGTTCATCAGGGGCCAGATTCACAAAAATCTTAAGAAAGAAGTTAAGAAATTTCTTATGGTAAATTCTAAGACGTTTGTAAGAAGTTCCTCAGTTCAATTCTTGAAAAAAAGATTTTCATCTTTTCTTTTTTTTCTTAAGAAGAAAATGACAGGCTTTGGTGTTATCTGAGTGTATGGCGGTTATTGCCGAAGGCTCCCTGATCAACTCAATGAAAAACACTTCAAAGACCATCTTTTTGGGCTGCCTACAGATTACCGTAATTATCATACACTATTTTCTTTGCGACTGACTTGACGGGAGTTTAGCAGTTGTCGCGTTGCAGTTTTGCAACTGATTTTTTTGATTGGCAACTTATTCTTCTTGATTGCATCTTATTATTCTATAATTGAATTTATTGTTTAATGTAACATTTAATTTTTTTTTAAATATAAACTTATGAATTTGACATAAAAGATGACATTTAATAAGTTTAGAAAAATCCCTTTACAAGGGTTAAAAAAAAGCCCTGCAAATGACTTTAAGGAGTCAAACATGGCCTCATAATGGTAAGGTTAATTTCTTTCATTGAACAGAAGATGCTTCTCATTTTTTTTAATAAGAGCCTATTTGCTTCTAAAAAGAAATGTGAAGCCTTGTTTATACTTTTTCATCAATTTTTTGTTTGTTTTTAGTTCACTTCACCAAACCCACACTACAAAAGAATCAAAGAATCATATAAAACCCAGTAAACCTTGAGAATATTATTTGTGACATTAGAATAAAATATATGGAAATAATAATGTATGTATAAAACTAAATTGAAGAATAATCTCTTAAATATTTGTTTTTTTTCTAATTTCATTTAACATTTTCATTTCATTGACAATTTTATTAAACACTGACCTTTACTTTCATTAGTCTTATTTCTGCTATTGTAGGCTCATTTTGTAAATTAACCTATTAATTTATATTATAGACAAGTACAAACTGGGTGCTTAATGCAAATGTAATTGGCCACATTTACAAAATCAGGCAATTATGTTCGCCCATCTATGCAAATGTATCTTTATGTATGGAGAAAAAACGAACGAGGTTAATCACTGTCTGTCACGTCAGTTTAATGTATATTTGTGAAAACAACGATGAAAGGTACACCACAAAAAATCTTCAGCTTTTGTGTTTATTTCTCATCCAACCCAAGATAACTTTAAGCAAATAGTGTTAAATCATATCTAAATGAATTCAAATGTTAGTCTATGTCAGTAACCCTTGTTTTTGTTTATTGTGTTGTTTTATAGATGTTTTGACGTTTTAAATATAGTTTGGCGGTTTTTTGATGATTCCCGCCTCGCGGCGATGACGTCATCACTAGCGCGCGGTCACTCAGTCAGCGTCGAGTCTTTTGAGGAGAGGAGAGCAGATCACAGTATTTCACTTATATAATTGTTAAATACACAACACAGTTTGTTTATGCAACATACGTGGTCGTTTCTGACTTGTTATCATCGAGTACAGCACTGTTTGTGTGTTTGCTGACTTAAACACTTAGAACAACATGTGAGGAAAACGTTAAATTGAGACCTGAGTGATTTTGTGTTTTCGTGTGAATGATTGTTTCTATGTTTGTAGTGAGAACTGTTGCTGAATGTCAAGTTAAACATTGATCTGTGAGGGGAATGATCTCAAGTGTTGCTGCTGCTGTTTTATTTCTACACTTTTGGCATCTTTGGCAGATTAAATCCGTTAGTTTGTTAAAATATACTGAAACAGAGACTGCTAACGTTACATTGAGCCTATAATGAGCCGCGTGAGACATCCATACATAAATGTGAATATAGCGAAATATGAATCAAATGTGACACTGAAATCATTAAATACTGCTTTGTGCTGCTCTTATTTGAAGATGTTTTATGGTCATTGTTTGTTTCTGTACAACACTTTAATGAGTTAATTACTTCATTGCAATGAATAGTTATTAGAAAATCAAACTATTTAGATTAGACATGCATATTATGGTGCTTTAGGGCAGTTATTTACTTTAGCGTTAGTTTTTTGTATTATGAATGTCAAGTTAAAACATTGATCTGTGAGGGGAATGATCTCAAGTGTTGCTGCTGCCATTTTATTTCTACACGTTTGGCATCTTTGGCAGATTAAATCCGTTAGTTTGTTAAAATATACTGAAACAGAGACTGCTAACGTTACATTGAGCCTATAATGAGCCGCGTGAGACATCCATACATAAATGTTAATATAGCGAAATATGAATCAAATGTGACACTGAAATCATTAAATATTGCTTTGTGGTGCTCTTTATTTGAAGATGTTTTATGGTCATTGTTTGTTTCTGTACAACACTTGAATGAGTTAATTACTTAATTGCAATGAATAGTTATTAGAAAATCGAACTATTTAGATTAGACCTGCATATTTTGGTGCTTTAGGGCAGTTATTTACTGTAGTGTTAGTTTTTTGTATTATTTATGTTTTATACATATTGTGAGAAATAGGCTTTTATCATATATCCTGACTCAAATAATGTGTTTCTATCAGCAAACACTGAGAATAAAGTGAGATGATCTGCTGATGATCCTGAATGTCTTGTTGAATGAGTGTTGATCGTCTGAGGCTCATCAATATTAACAGAGCTGCTGAAAAGACTCTTTATTTCATGTCAATAG
>NW_015544868.1:11624-15726 GCF_001515605.1 Sinocyclocheilus anshuiensis | reverse complement strand
CAGTGTAGACCGCTTCAGTAATTATAACGAGAGTTTTTGTGAAAATGCAGAACCCAGTTTTAGACTGAAGTCATGAAGCGCTGTGTTTCTTTGTTATTTATTCCCAGTTTGAATAACCGTTGTGTTTCTCATGCTGCTGAAATAACAATATTGTGAAGTCTTCATTGTCTAATCTGTAAAATGGAATTCATAAACAGTTCATGCTTTTCCCCTTGAAACAACACAGATACAATTCAATCATTCATATGCTATAAAATGGATGAAAATGTTTTTAATGATAAAAAGAGCTTGTTTTTATTAAAAGCAAGACTTAATAATATCTCATATCAAAGCAAGTTGTTGTTTTTTGTTTTTCAAGGACACGTGTGTTTCGTAAGGTTTCAAGACTGGCCAATGACGGAGTTGACATTCAACATGAAGTCATCATATTTTTGTGGTTTAGGGGTATCATATGATGTTTAAATGTGAATATTAAGATCCTGGTGAATGTACATGGATAGAGGTAACAACTAATTGATATATGTGTTCATATAACTGTTTTTAAAAGTTACCGTGATACCAAAGCAGATGCACAGCAGACATATACTGTTATGAGATGAGAGAAATTAGATAATTTGTGTTCCAACGATATATCAAAATACTTAAATGTGAATTTTGAATAAAAGCTTTATTAACAATAACATACTCACTGTTAAAACTCACTGAGTTTTACTCGCAAGGTAAAAAGCACATTTTGATAAAAGACAAAAGTTGGGAGGTTGAATCAAAGCATAGCTCAGTAGCTTAGTACATGCAAGATTCATGAATAAATTAAGACACAAATGTAGTTTCATTTGTCTGAGCACAATGTTTTATTTTAGTCCCACTTCTCAAGAATCAGTGATTTGCTAGTTATATAGCTGATTATAGTTCGGGGAACAGACACAGTCTCTAGTATGATCTCTAGGTGAAAGAGACTCTGTAAAAACAGAAAAGTCCTGAATAAACAGGAACAATGGAGATGTGATTAAAGTTTGTGTCTCTCAAGCATTAGGCGTCAGCACCTTTATTAATACTTGTTTGGTATTTATTAATCATGAGAAATATACTCACTTCAGATGGTAAATGCAGTGTATAAGAGGTTTTGGCGAGAGCGCGGCTGCAGCTCCACATCTGAACGAACTAACGAGAATATTCAGTATGACACTGAACATCATGACATAATCACTTTAAAATGCTCCTTCAGTAACACTGCACTCACATGTGGTAATTCAAGGCTTTTGTAATGAATTTTCTTTATTTTAGCTCTTTTTCAGAGGGGGAATCAAATCTGAAGATTCAAAATCAACCCGATTAGAACTGATTCCAAATTTTCGTCCATTACACTTCATCAACTATTCGTCCAGCGTCTAGTAGAATTTAGTGTATCTTACCAATTCTGTTTGTACTAGTGCGAGGCCAACGACAATAATACAATATTAGTATTTGTGTTAACTATGAGCAAGGTAACAAGATCTGGGCAAAATTTTAACTTTAAAATACACAACACAAGACAATGATTCTTATAATGAGACAATCATTTATTTGCTAATCTAGATTACATGGAACTAAAACTACCAAAAGCACACAGACACACACATACGGTTCAAAGGATGAAGATTAACAGAGTTTGGAGAAAATTTATAGTTTTTATTCTGTGTGAACTCGTATGTGTATGTGTTAACTCATTAAAGCTCTTTGGAAAATTAACCATGTTTTTACTGTAGTAACTAGTTTAACTATGGTATTTGCTGTAAAATCACAGTTTTCACAAATTTACTATTCTCTCACTATAGTAACCATAATTATGCTATTTGTAGTAAAACTACAGTAACCACAAATTGAACATAGTTACATTATAGTAACTATAGTTTAATATTTGTAGTTAAACTATGGCAATACAAATGGTAGGCTAATATATGATGGCTGGGGAGGAGAATCGTTAGTTTTTCCGTGGAATGTAGAGATTCAGTCGTTCATTTGTGTCTGTTCACAGAGGCCCTACACTGCGTTTCTGAAATGTTAACATTTCTATCCATATATATTTTTTCATTCTGCCACCTGTATAAAGATACAAGATAATATCTGTCTAGAAATATAGAAAAGAATATAATGTAAATTCTTCAAAATATAAATAAGTCAGAATGAAAACAAATAACTACACTAGAGCACATAATGTATAAATATAGTTTACTTTTCTAATAACTACATTCAGTGCATTAAAGTAGCTAATTAATTCATGAACATGTTAGTTTTATATGTGCAGTGACAGTGATCACAAAATCTCATTTAAACAGAAATAATACCACAAAGCAAAATGTACAGATAGCCTATAGCCTATATTATAAATCTCTTCATATTAATGTATAGATTTCAAATGTCCCACATTGCTCATTTTATAGGCTCAATATTTAGCAGTATCTGTTCTTAATTTTAACCATGTAAAGTATAACAAATTGAACTGCCAACTAAATATCAGGAAAAAAACGTTTTAAATAAAATCAGCAAAACTTGATATCGGTTTGCACCCATTCCTCTCACAGACCACGATGCATTCAATACCAGCAACATTATCACTAAACATCGAAACAATCCTTCACACAAACATACAATAACACAAAACCGCTCAGTTCTTGATGAATGTTTTCCTCACACACTGTTCTAAGCGTTTAAGTCAGCAAACACACAAACAGTGCTGTACTCGATGATAACAAGACAGAAATGACCTCGTGCATTGTTGCATAAACATACTGTGTAACTTATAGTTTACAATTGTTTAAATATGCGAAAAACGGTTAAAGGGGTCAATTTTCCTTTCTCTTTGGAGTGTTACAAGCTCTTGGTGCATAACGAAGATCTGTAAAGTTGCAAAGACTAAAGTCTCAAATCCAAAGAGATATTCTTTATAAAAGTTAAGAGTTAACCCCACCTACCTAAAACGGCTCGTTCTAACACGCCCCCACATGTCTACGTCACGATGTGGGAAGATTTGCATAACGCCGCCCAAATGTTCACGCAAAGAAAGAAGGCGTAACTTTTATTCTCACTGTAGTATTGTTGCCGCTGCCGCCATGTCGTGAAGACGCTGTGTGTTTCGTTGTGAAAGCGAAACTTTGTTTGTCCTTCCAAAAGAGGACGATATCCGCTTCGTCATGCCAATGTAACAGAGTTAAAAAGAACATTAATTCTAAGGATATTCATGGTTGAATTACATTAAATTAGAGGGTCAATTAAATCAAACGGTGTTTTGGTGCCCCCTGGTGGTTAATGCGTTGCAGACATTCATTATTTTGTCCTTGCGTGCCTACCGTAGTTCAGCAGAAAATGGCTGACACTGCTGCGGGATCTAGAGCTGATCTGTGCTGGTCGCTGAGGGAATACATCAACTTAGTGCTGTGGATCGCCGGATCGGCTTTCACCGTGGACGAAGCCCGTGGTCGTCACATGTAGTTGCCGCTCCTTCGTCGAATCCGCTGGGCGTGCCGTTCTCAACCCCGCCGCCTTTGCTCATCAGCAAAACTTGATATCGGTTCGCATTCAGTAACAGCAACATTATCACGGCAAACATCGAAACAATCATTCACACAAACATACACAAACACAAAATCAATCAGGTCTCAATGAACTTACGTTTTCCTCACATGTTGTTCTAAGGGTTTAAGTCGGCAAACACACAAACAGTGCTGTACTCGATGTTAACAAGGCAGAAACGAGCTCGTATATGTTGCATAAACAAACTGTGTAAAGTGTATTTAACAATTAAATATGCGAAAAACTGTTAACTGCTCACCTCTCCTCAGAAGACTCGACGCTGAAGAGTGAACGCGCGCATCACCGAGAGGCGAGATCAAATGAAAATCAACAAAAAAAGCGCAAAATTGTATTATATAACGAGTTACTAACATAGACATTCAGCCGTGACCCCTCTGAAGACTCGACGCTGCCGCTGCGTCCGAAAGCTGCCCAGGGCCTAAAAGCCTGGTTTAGCAGCGACCAAAGAATGAGCCATTGCGGAGTGGGCGGTCGTGTGTGTTATTGAAGGCTTGTTGAATGGCATTTCATGCAGCTCCACTATCGAAGAGCG
>NW_015544868.1:9693-11464 GCF_001515605.1 Sinocyclocheilus anshuiensis | reverse complement strand
CTCCACTATCGAAGAGCGTCTCTGGCCAATCAGGCACGTCTGTAACTTAGAGGCATCTTTATGAATCGAAAGAAGCTTGATGTGAACTTTATCAAGGACTCCATGAGGGGGAAAAAACCCTCCATCAGGTTCTTAAGAGGCTTTGAGGGACAGCAATGCATTCGTTCATTCCTTTGCTTAAAGTTGTTTTATGTTTGATGAGAAACAAGACCAAAAGCTGAAGATGTTTTTATGGTGGATTTATCAGTGTCTTTTTGTAAATGTGGCCAACTACATTTGCTTTAAGCACCGAGTTTGCACTTGTCTATAATTTAAATTAATAGCTTACATTTACAAACAGCCTGCAATAAACAAAAATTCGTTTTGCCTATATGTCATGATAAGAGGTAAATCCAGCCCTGCTTTTAGAAAGACACAGAAGTGATTTCAGCACTTTTTTAGACTTCTTACTTGATCAGACTTAAATTGTCAATTTAAATTAATTTGATTGTGTTTTTGTCATTTTTATTAATGAACAAATATATATTTAGCATCAGTTTTAATATGTATAATTATAAATAATTTTATTTCAGTTTTAGTTTTAGTTTTATTTATAATACTTCAGGTTAATTTATTTTGGGTAGTTGCCAAAACAACTTTTCAAATTTCCATTTAATCTTAATCTTTTAGATTTTCATCTAATGTTTATAATTTATTTTAAGCTCTATTTTAGTGACTGAATTAAATAAATAATTGAATAATTTAATTGTTTTTGTTCATATTAGCAAGAGTATTATTATGATTAATAATAATAATAAACAATACATTATATTAATAAATCATATTATTAGAATATTATTAATATGAAATGATATTCATATTTCATTGCATTATTGTGGAATAATAGCTACTGTTTATTCGGGCAGTGTTCAGTAAAGAGCGTTGTGATTCACGAGAAAAATATATAGGTATAATAATTATTTCTGCTGCATTTATTATGTTGTTTATCTCATTTGAATATGAAAGCACTGTAAAGTTATGTACAAAGGAAACATTTTGTATTAAAAACATCTCACTATAATTTAAAAATGACAGTGTATAATATAAAAATGAAAGCTTAAATCAAATAAATATGTTTTCAGTATGTGTCGCTCCCTGTTTCTGATGTAACTTTCAGTATTAATAATTCAATCAGAGAATGACTGTCAGTGATGAGAGGAAAATGTCTGATGTGTTTGATCAACAGCACGAGTGTCATAATTGGGTTCACTCTTGATCATTAAATGAACATCTGTTGATTGTGTCTCTTCAGCTCCTGTGATTCTGGATCCAAACACGGCTCATCCACGTCTCGTCGTGTCTGATGATCTGACCAGTGTGAGATTCAGCGAGAACAAACAACCTGTTCCTGATAATCCAGAGAGATTTAAACATTATTTCTGTGTTCTGGGTTCAGAGGGTTTTAACTCAGGAACACACTGCTGGGATGTGGAGGTTAAACAGAGTCAATACTGGAGTCTTGGAGTAACTACAGCATCAGGGCCGTGCACAGACATTTTGAGGGGCAGTGGCCCAAACCAAAAAAGGGGCACTAGGGGGGTGGGTGCTTGTTAATACAAATTATCCAGTTGTTACAAATATACAATTAAAAGAGAAGACAGCACACTCTGTAATAATTTAAGGGGTAAGTGGACCCACCCCCCGTTTCTTGGCAACTGTACACTTTTACTGTCATGTGACCACGTTTTTTGGAACCACCCATCATTTCTGCCACACTGTGAAAAGGAGAAAC
>NW_015544868.1:3935-9299 GCF_001515605.1 Sinocyclocheilus anshuiensis | reverse complement strand
CCTTAAACCACATAAACACATTTCATTACACCAAATACACAAAATAATGTTCTTTTTAGCAACATCATATGACCCCTTTAAGACCACTGAGTATCCTATCAAGTTATAAATGCAGCATAGACTTGTTTTGTTATATATATATGTATATATATGTATATATATATATATATATATATATATATATCGTTTTTATATGTAAGTTGTGGGTTTTTTCAGTGACTCCTTCTGCAGGTTACATTGTTACACCAGTAGGTGGCGACAAACGGTGATAATCATTCAATTTTAAATGATTCATTCAAAAATGCTAATTCATTAAAGGAACAAAATGTCTCTGGAGTTCACATTTGTGATTTACATCTTACAAGGAATAAGTCAATTTTATAATGGTTACTTTTCTGAAATGAGACACCCTAGATGATATATGCAATATCAGTCACTAAAGTCACTAAATCATTCACTCAACCAATTTGTTCAAAAAAGCTGATTAATTATTGTGTCTTTGTTTGAAACTATTTTCGGTGGAAAAATAAAACTACAAAAAAGTAACTGCACTCAATATCAAATTCTTATTTGTTGAAATGTATAAAAGTAAAATTGCACTCTCAATCAAGATATTGGTCTGAATATCAGCAGGGCTGCATAACACATACAGTATATAATGATAACAAAAGTTTCATTTGTTAACATAATTTAACTACATTGGTTAACAGTCTTTTAATGTTAATTTATACATTTACTAATACATTTTTATAATCAATTTAATTACTAATTAATTACTTAGTTACTTTTTATGAAAAGTAAACAAGTTACTGTTGTGTTACTGTTGTGTTACTTTTTGTCACCTGGCTTGCGTATTTGTTTTTTAATTAAAAAAGCCATATTTTTGGCAACTGTAAGGGCCCTTTCACACCAAAAGTGAAATTAATAAGGAAGTGCCTCTGCCCCAATTTCCCTCAACACGGGGACAGGAGAGTTATCAGTGAATACATGGAAAAACAAAGTAACTTGCATTACTTATTTGAAAAAGTATCTTGGATATTACATTGTAAATTTAAAAGTAATGCATTACTCGCATTACTTGTAATGCATTACCCCCTAATAACACCAGTGTGATTGTATCAAATATAAAAAAATATTATTCGGCTATTTTTTTGTCTTTTGGAAGCTGCATTCAAAATCCATTTGGCTCAGAAATCTGAGGGGGGCACGAAAACGTGGGAAAAGCCGACGAGGAAGAAGTTGGGGTGAAGCGATCTTTATATAGTTGGAGCAAAATACTTCATCGCTCCGTCTATAGCGCATTGTGATTGGATGTTTACTCTGTCAATACAAGAGACAAACCAATGGGCCTCTGGCTGCTCGCTTTCCTTGCGTGATGGTCCTCGGCAAAAAAAATACAAAATAGAAACTTCTGTCGGCCCCTTAAGTGCGTCGGCCCACCGGGAAAACGCCCGGTATGCTCGATTACCAATCCAACCCTGTTATCACTATAAACTGACGGGACAGACAGTGATTAACCTCATTCTTTTGTCTCTATACATAAAGATACATTGGCATAGATGGGTGAACATAATCACCTGATTTTGTAAATGTGGCCAACTACATTTGCATTAAGCACCGAGTTTGCACTTGTCTATAATTTAAATTAATAGCTTACATTTACAAACAGCCTGCAATAAACAAAAAATAGTGTTGCCTATATGTCATGATAAGAGGTAAATCCAGCCCTGCTTTTAGAAAGACACAGAAGTGATTTCAGCACTTTTTTAGACTTCTTACTTGATCAGACTTAAATTGTCAATTTAAATTAATTTGATTGTGTTTTTGTCATTTTTATTAATGTACAAATATATATTTAGCATCAGTTTTAATATGTATAATTATAAATAATTTTATTTCAGTTTTAGTTTTAGTCATTATAAAACTTCAGGTTAATTTATTTTGGGTAGTTGCCAAAACAACTTTTCAAATTTCCATTTAATCTTAATCTTTTAGATTTTCATCTAATGTTTATAATTTATTTTAAGCTCTATTTTAGTGACTGAATTAAATAAATAATTGAATAATTTAATTGTTTTTGTTCATATTAGCAAGAGTATTATTATTAATAATAATAAACAATACATTATATTAATAAATCATATTATTATTATATTATTAATAACAATATTATTCATATGAAATAATATTAATATTTCAATTTTGGGTAGCTGCCAAAACTTTTAGATTTTCATGTAATGTTTATAATTTATTTTCATCTCTATTTTAGTGACTGCATTAAATAAAATTTTGAATAATTTAGTTGTTTTTGTTCATATTAGCAAGAGTATTATTATTATTAATAAACAATTCATTATATGAATAAATCATATTATTAGAATATTATTAATATGAAATAATATTAATATTTCATTGCATTATTGTGGAATAATAGCTACTGTTTATTCGGGCAGTGTTCAGTAAAGAGCGTTGTGATTCACGAGAAAAATATATAGGTATAATAATTATTTCTGCTGCATTTATTATGTTGTTTATCTCATTTGAATATGAAAGCACTGTGTAAAGTTCTGTACACAGAAAACATTTTGTATTAAAACATCTCACTATAATTAAAAAATTACAGTGTATAATGTCTGATGTGTTTGATCAACAGCACGAGTGCCATAATTGGGTTCACTCTTGATCATTAAATGAACATCTGTTGATTGTGTCTCTTCAGCTCCTGTGATTCTGGATCCAAACACGGCTCATCCACGTCTCGTCGTGTCTGATGATCTGGCCAGTGTGAGATTCAGCGAGAACAAACAACCTGTTCCTGATAATCCAGAGAGATTTAAACATTATTTCTGTGTTCTGGGTTCAGAGGGTTTTAACTCAGGAACACACTGCTGGGATGTGGAGGTTAAACAGAGTCAGTACTGGAGTCTTGGAGTAACTACAGCATCAGCATCTAATCATCAGGAAGAGCTGAAATCTGCAAAGACTGAGTTTATTAAAGAGGACAGAGAGAAGATGAGAGATCCAGAACCCTGCAGAATCAAACACACTGAAGATACCGAAGAACTAACAGGTTAGTGATTATTCTTCATTAATGAGGCTGAATTTTATCTCCTTTCACATTTCTCTGTTTTTATGACAGTTGATTGAAGATAATGAGGAGAAAGAAGAATTGAGTGAATTTGAGGAGAAAAATCATGTCAAAAGTGGAGAAAAACCAAAACAGAAAGATTTAAATAAAAGAAGAGCCAAGAAATCTTTCACCTGCACTCAGTGTGGAAAGAGTTTCACATACAAACACACTCTTGATGTTCACATGAGGGTTCACACTGGAGAGAAACCATTCACTTGTGATCAGTGCGGAAAGAGTTTCACACAATTAGCAAACCTTAAGAGACACATTAACATCCACACTGGAGAGAAACCGTTCAGTTGTGATCAGTGCGGGAAGGGCTTCACACAATTAGCAATACAAATCGTTGCAAAGCTCACAGCCTGTGGTAACTCAGTACTTAAACTTTATTTGCCACATCCAGGACTTATAAAGCATGTGTAATAACACATATAATATTTCACATTGTTGGCAGATGTTTTAGCTATGTAATATATACTATGTAATAGATATTTTTCAAAACAATTGCAATGGCAGGACATCGAAATTTAAAAATGCTGTTTAAAAAAGTTGTTACCGAGCTTTTACCTGTTGCCTCACTTTATATTTGGAAGAATTTTCATTATAATCTTTTTTCTGAATTTCTATACAGATCTTCTTGTATGTTAATACAGAGGGCAGAATGAAAAAAATATGGATAGAAATGTTAACAATAGAAAGACCGAAACAGAAATGCATATAATGTGTGAATTAACACATATGTGAGTGCAGTGTTACTGAATGAGCATTTTATAGTGATCTACAAATATATGTAAAATATATTTATATTAAAATATAATATATTAAAAACAAATATAAATACAAATATAATGATTTACAAAGAGACAACACTTTGTATTTGTAATGCTCTGGTCTCTTCTGCTTCACTTACATAAATGCTTAAATGTGTATATTAGTAAAAAAAACAAAAAAAAAACACTTTAAAACTGATTTATTGTTGATCTGCTTTTTCTGTGTTAGCTTCTGCCACTTCTGTGAGAAATCACTCTCGAAGTCTTGAGGCACTCTCTGTTCTCTGCGGTGCCTCCACTAGCAACAATAATTGCAGCCATTTCAAGCGCAAAAGTTTAAGACATGCTTTTTTGGGCATTAAATAATGGCACAAATGCCAGTAATTTGACGAGCGTAAACGTTAGTAAAACGCATTGCGTGATTCATTTGAATACTCTCCTTCCATAAATTTTGCACCTGGAAGAAAAACTCAAATGCATATTCAGTAAGGTCAAGTGCAAAAATAACTGTGTCCACGTCTTTTCAGCGCCAATTCATCACTGCACGTCTTTAGTAAAACCTGACAGCACTGTAACACCAAAAGACGGTTTGCGCTGGCGCAAGCTGTTAGTAAAACTGGCCCATAGTCGTTATTGTTTATCTGTTTTTTTTTTTGTTTTTTTTTTACTGTGCCTCCAGTCTGTTTTTAGGAAGTAGACAGGAGGCCTCAGTTTATGTTAAGTGAAACGAGGAGTCCTCATCAAATATTTTGTCTAATGTCCTTAAGAAGGACTTCAGTGAACTCTTTGAAACACTTCGAAGACTTAAAGCCTCTCCCAGCAAGAGGAACTAATATGTTTTCATGGTTGCTTGGGCTGAACACATGGCTGCAAAGAATCTGCAGCTTAAAAGGAGTCAATTTCATCGATAACTTCAATCTTTTCTGGGGCCATAGACAACTGTTTAAACTGGATGGCCTCCACCTAAACAAACTTGGTGCAAGAGTGCTAAAGGACAACATCTACTTCTCCATCCGTCATCCTTCAGTAGTGTGTGCCAAACTACTCAACCTGAATGGCACACACACACCTGGACAGAATATGAGCGACGACAGGACTTCATATCAGCTTCCGAGTCATCATGTGGTTGACACATCCCACAAGGACACTGATAACACCACGCAGCCACAACAAGCACTGCTCATGGACACCATCCCGGCTAAGCCCTGCCCACAGAACTCACCACAGACAGACTGTGATGTATCAGAACAGCTCCAAGACTCAGCACCCAAGGACGACTTTCTGGAAAACAGCCAGGGAAGCCAGGACAACATATCACAGCCACCAGAAACAACAGAGCCAGAGCCCCGCTCACCAGACACATTATTCCTCTCTCCAACATCTCCACTTCTAAGCTTCTCACAGAAAATGGAGGAACTGGTTTATGCTGGGACCAGACTCTCCCACTCTTTTGCTGCAAGCCCC
>NW_015544868.1:566-2457 GCF_001515605.1 Sinocyclocheilus anshuiensis | reverse complement strand
CAGTAACTAAATCAGCATACTATCATCTCAAAAACATTGCAAGAATTAGATGTTTTGTTTCCAGTCAAGACTTGGAGAAACTTGTTCATGCCTTTATCACCAGCAGGGTGGACTATTGTAATGGTCTCCTCACCGGCCTTCCCAAGAAGACCATTAGACAGCTGCAGCTCATCCAGAACGCTGCTGCCAGAATTCTGACTAGAACCAGAAAATCTGAGCATATCACACCAGTCCTCAGGTCCTTACACTGGCTTCCAGTTACATTTAGGATTGATTTTAAAGTACTTTTACTCGTTTATAAATCACTCAAAGGCCTAGGACCTAAATACATAGCAGATATGTTCACTGAATATAAATCTAACAGACCACTCAGATCATTAGGATCGAGTCAGTTAGAAATACCAAGGGTTCACACAAAACAAGGGGAGTCTGATTTTAGTTATTATTCCGCCCGCAGTTGGAATCAGCTTCCAGAAGAGATCCGATGTGCTAAAACATTAGTCACATTTAAATGCAGACTCAAAACTCATCTGTTTAGTTTATTGATTATTGAATGAGCACTGTGCGATGTCCGAACTGATTGCACTATATTTTATGTATAATCGTTCTTAACTGTTAACCGTTTTAAATTCATTTTAAACCTCTTAAATCAATTTTTTTATCATTTTCAAACTTTGCATTGCCATTGTGTATGAAATGTGCTATATAAATAAACTTGCCTTGCCTTGCCTTACTATAGAGACTGTCTGTTCCCCCAACTTGCAAATCACTGATTCTTGAGAAGTGGGACAAAACAGTGTGCAATATTGAAAAAATAAAACCTTGTGCTCAGATAAATGAAACTACACTTATGTATCTTCATTCATTCAAGAATCTAACATGTACTCAGCTACTGAGCTATGCTTTGATTCGACCTCCCAACTTTTCTCTTTTATCAAAATATGATTTTTACCTTGGACTGTGTAATATAAATTTAACTTTATCTTTAACAGTTCGTTCAGATAATGTGGAGCTGCAGCCGTGCTCTCACCGAAACCTCTTATACACTGCATTTACCATCTGATAATTAATAAGAAATACCAAACAAGTATTAATAAAGGTGCTGACGGCTGATGCTTGAGATCAATGTGTTTTTAACATTTCAAAACACATTCTCATGTTAGCAGACAGATTACACTTTCACATGTAACCAACAATTCGTCAACAAATATAAATGATCATAATCAAATATTATCAAAACATTCATCTGACGGTGGTGACACAAACCTGAATTTGTAATAATTTTAACGATCAAATACACTCAATCAATCAATTACTGTATTAAAACAAATACAACAAACAGTATGTTATTGTTTGTAAAGCTTTTATTCAAGAGTCACATTTAAGTATTGTAGCGTCTGGACCAATCAAACACACAATATATATTTTGTTAGCTATATTTAACAAATCCTCTGTAACCCCCCTCAGTTAACAAGCCATATGAGGACCTATGGACCCTTCCCCCGAAATGCGTAACACCTCAGGAAGGCAAAAAGTACTCTGGTTCCATGGTAACCAAGGCTGATATCACTGCTTGCATTCCTTTGAGCAATAAAACCAGAGAAACTCACACCTCATTTACCCAATGGACTATTCTCTAATTAATTCATAGAAAAAACCTTTCTGTGAATGAACACACATATCCTTCAGGTCATTGTGTATGTTGTCTTTGATATTTTATATCTTATGATGGAACCACTCGTTCCTGTTATCTTACATATATGTAATCCTACCATGTTTAGTATCTAGGAATTCGTCTTCTGATGATCTAAACGAGAGTGTATATTATATGTTGGTACATAGGCAATATATTAGTGTCCTGAGAATCTTTAGTAATTTCGATTCAAGTTCC
>NW_015544868.1:0-129 GCF_001515605.1 Sinocyclocheilus anshuiensis | reverse complement strand
TAGTCTTATTAATTGATACATTAGGTATCATTTGCACCTTTTTACAAAGGTGTGTTTGAACTAAGAATCTGATGTTTTCATTCGGGCGGTAGATCTGCTGAATATCAAATGGTACCATAGCTTCATGCT
>NW_015544867.1:583-815 GCF_001515605.1 Sinocyclocheilus anshuiensis | reverse complement strand
ACAGGCTAAACAAGAGCGGTGCAAGAATTGAGTCTTGTGGGGCTCTGCATGACGCATGTCATGGACGTCCACTTACACTTTTCCTCTCCTATACTCACATAATAACCTCTCCCTTCTAAGTATGACCTGAATCATTTGAGTACCATCCCAGAAAGCCCAACCCCGTTTTCCAGTCTCTCTAGAAGTATGTTATGATCGACAGTGTCAAACGCAGCACTGAGATCTAGTAGTA
>NW_015544867.1:0-136 GCF_001515605.1 Sinocyclocheilus anshuiensis | reverse complement strand
GATAGCAGGTTGACGATTTAAGGTGCTGTACTATTTCTTCCAAAATTTTGCTATTGTTGTTTGTATGCGAGTGCTGTTTAAGTTATAAGGGTTGAGAAGAAGATCTGTCTAGCTGTGGTTAGTTCCACATTGAAAG
>NW_015544866.1:0-550 GCF_001515605.1 Sinocyclocheilus anshuiensis | reverse complement strand
TAACCTCCGAACCACGCAGCAGATTCGTTCTGAATGTATCTCTTCACAAATCGTCCCTCCCTAACATTTTCGACTCGGTTTTATTCGTTGACGAAAATGTCAATGCATATTAGTCATAGTTTTTGTCATTTAAAAAGAGTTTTAGTTCGTTATCGTCTCGTTGTCATCAGTGAAAAAAATGTTGTTACGAGAATTATGACAAAAATTATTCGGCAACGAAATTAACACTGGTTAGCGTTTTGATAGCATGATTAGCAAGTTTACTAACATGTTGCTTGCATGATTCTAACATGATTAACATGTTACTAGCATGATTCTAACATGATTAGCATGTTACTAGCATGGTATTATCATTTTGTTAGCATGATTAGCAAGTTTACTAGCATGATTCTAGCATTGTTTATAGCATGATTAGCAAATTACTAGCATGTTGTTAGCATTATTAGCAAGTTGCTAGCATGTTGTTAACATGATTAGCAAGCTAATATCATGTTGCTAGCATGATTAACATGTTACTAGCATGATGCTAACATGTTTCTAACATGTTTAA
>NW_015544865.1:0-891 GCF_001515605.1 Sinocyclocheilus anshuiensis | reverse complement strand
GAATCCTCGTCCTGTCCTGTCACGGCTATGGAGGCCGTCTGCGAAGCCTCGTCCTGTCCTGTCTCGGCTATGGCGGCCGTCTGTGAACTCTTTGCCTGTCCTGTCATGGCTATGGAGGCCGTCTGCGAATCCTCGTCCTGTTGTCGTAGTCGAAGGAACCGTTAATGAACTCTCCCTATTTCCTGATGGTACTGCTGTAGAACCTCCAGAGGTGGCAGCATCCGCTAGAGAACCTCCAGAGGTGTCAGTAGTATCCGTCTGTGAATCCTCGTCCTGTCCTGTCACGGCTATGGAGGCCGTCTGCGAATCCTCGTCCTGTCCTGTCACGGCTATGGAGGCCGTCTGCGAATCCTCGTCCTGTCCTGTCACGGCTATGGAGGCCGTCTGTGAACTCTTTGCCTGTCCTGTCACGGCTATGGAGGCCATCTGTGAACTCTTTGGCTGTCGTGTCACGGCTAAGGAGGCCATCTGCGAATCCTTGTCCTGTCGTGTCCTGTCCTGTCACGGCTATGGAGGCCGTCTGTGAACTCTCTGCCTGTCCTGTCACAGCTATGGAGGCCATCTGTGAACTCCCTGTTTGTTCTGTCATGGCTACAGAGGCCACTTATGAACTTTTGTCCTGCTCTGAACCGGCCGAGAAGGCCATCTCCGAACTCTTGTCCTGTTCTGAACCATCTATGGGGGTTGATTGTGAACTGTCTGTCACAGCCCAAAAGCCGGCCTTTGAACCCTTAACCCTGCCTGTCATGAGCCCAGAGACTATTAATGCACCCCATGTCTTTCCCGTCAACCCTGTCACTGCCATAGAGACCATCCAAGAACTACCAGTCAGTCCAGTTTCCCTCGATGTCTCTGTCAAGGAATCTAAATCTGAGCTGTCTGTCTGTCTAA
>NW_015544864.1:432-1011 GCF_001515605.1 Sinocyclocheilus anshuiensis | reverse complement strand
TAAATGACCTTAAGTAGACCTTAAGCAGCCTGGGGTCTGTGTTGTGAGATCTTTTGCTTCATAATGCACCACACATTTTCAATAGGAGACAGGTCTGGACTGCAGGCGGAACAGTCTAGTACTCTTTTACTATGAAGCCACACTGTTGTTGTCATGATCTCTAGCTGGAGTGCCCGTGAGCTTCGCTAGAGGGCACTCTATCCCGGACTTTACCACTCCATCAAAAACTTCATTTCCCATAATCCTTCGCCCGGACTCATCAACACTCACTGTTTGCACCTGTGTCTCATCCTTTGCCCGGACTCATCAACACTCACTGTTTGCACCTGTGTCTCATTTACCCTGTCTGCTCACCCTATATAAGTCTGGTTTAGTTTGTCATTCTTTGCGAAGTCTTGTAAGTGTTACACTGCATCTCTGAGTGTTTCTCCTGTTTATATGTATCTTGGTTTTTGAACTCTTTGCCTGTGTTTTCTGCCTTCTTTAGTTGGACTGATTGTCTGTGTGTTGACCCTTGCCTGCTGTCTGATTTCGATTCTGGACTTTCCTAATAAACACTGCATTTGGATCCTCACTCAG
>NW_015544864.1:0-223 GCF_001515605.1 Sinocyclocheilus anshuiensis | reverse complement strand
TAGTCATTTAGCAGACGCTTTTATCCAAAGCGACTTACAAATGAGTACAATAAAGGCAGTCAAAACTAACAAAAGAGCAACAATATATAAGTGCAAATGACAAGTCTCGGTTAGCCTAACGCAGTACACGTAGCAAGGTATTTATATATATATATATATAGGTATATACACATACACTCACAAATAAAAACAAGTAGATAGAATAGAAAAAATAGAAAGCTAG
>NW_015544863.1:851-1264 GCF_001515605.1 Sinocyclocheilus anshuiensis | reverse complement strand
ACGGGTGGTTAAATTCGCGGTCCGGCGCCGACCGATCAAGCGATCACGGGGGGCTACCGACATGTCGAGAGTGGCGTTCGAGAGGGCTCCTCTAGCTGAAGGGATCCCCCGAATTTGGTGGAGATCCGTCGGTGCGTATGCGAGATAGTGACACCAGTCAACACTTTCACTTCAGTAAGGAGGTCTCTTGTTCAGGCAGCAGCTTTCAAGCGTTGTCTTATTCGACCGTTAAGTGCCCTGCGAAGTAGACTTCACATGAAATTCCGCCATGATTCCAGTTCCAAGGGAACGTACACGTTACATTCAATGGGCATTAAAGTGCGCGAGATGTGAATTTATATTGTATTTATTTACAGAGGTATATTATGTCACACTTCACACTTCTCTAGTAAGTTTCGTCTGTGTGTGAAGAC
>NW_015544863.1:0-599 GCF_001515605.1 Sinocyclocheilus anshuiensis | reverse complement strand
AATAAACTGCAGAACGTTATGTTTTCTAATACACGCATGAATTGCATGTGTTCAAACAGCGTTGCACAAGCTCGCGGTGCTGTCTTGTTAGCCAGAGCCCAAACCGCGAGAGAAATCTGTGCTGAAACTGTGTTACTCATCAGTTGCTCAGTAACATTTTTATGATTTTTTTACAAGGCATGCGACAATGCGATATGTGCAACAAACGTCTTCCCAAATTCGTAATGAGAATCATTTGTCAACAAAAAGAAGCATTGAGGTCTTCCTGCGCGTTTCCGCCAAAATAAAAGCTGAGAAAAAGCAAGAACTCTATCAACATTCATAGATGTTAGTATTTTAATTTTACTGTTGTTCTGTAAAATAAAATAAAAAGTAAGACAATAATAATGATAATAATCATTACAACAGCTCTATTTTAATACATTTATTATAACATTCACACATAGTGTTCAAATTAGGATCTGTAATATTTTCTAATGTTTTAAGAAGTCTCTTCTCAGCAAGGCTGCTTTTAATTGTACAGTACAAAAATAAATAAAAAAAATACATGCCTAATTCAAGAAGGGGGTCTGATGGCCAAAAATTATTATTTTACTAAC
>NW_015544862.1:0-720 GCF_001515605.1 Sinocyclocheilus anshuiensis | reverse complement strand
TAAAAACAAGCATAGTCTCAAATAACAACACAAATCACATAACAATATGGACACAATTTAAAATAACTAAACCTGCATCACAACAACTCCTCGTTAGTCTTTAAAAGATGTGCTTTTAACACAGCTTTGAAAACCGGTAGTGAGTTAACGGACCTAATACTATGAGGAAAGTCATTCCACAGTTTTGGACCAGCTCACGAAAAGGCTCCATCTCCCCTGTGTTTGTATTTTGTCCTAGTAAGACAAAGGAGGTGTTGATTTTCTATGGAGTGACTGAGTCATGTTTTTTTGCAGACTTAATCATTCTCGCCACTGCGTTCTGGATTCTCTGTAGGCGCCCCAGTGCACCACAATCAACTCCAAAATAAAGGGAATTACAGTAGTCCATTCGAGTGAAAACGATAGCCATAATGGCTTTCTCCAAATCAGTGGTAGATAAAAACGGTTTCGTCTTCGCTAATAGACGTAAATGAAAAAAACAAGATCTCACCACTGTGTTTATTTGCCTGTCCATCTTTAATTAACTATCCAAAACAAAGCCCAAGTCTTTCACATGAAAAAGACCTATCCGTAAGATAAGATTCAAACCATTTCAGCACATTGCCTTTTAGGCCGCCCCAATGTTCAAGGCGCTCAATTAAAATCCTATGGTCCACCCAAGCGGCAACCTCCCCATCTCTCTCGTGAAGCCAACAAGGAAGTGACTTAAACTGTAATTCA
>NW_015544861.1:588-828 GCF_001515605.1 Sinocyclocheilus anshuiensis | reverse complement strand
CAAATTTTTTAGCAAAATGTATATTTTACTCAGAATTATTGTGCTTCTATTCGATTTCACTCTGTCTGTTTAGCGCGCATGCGCGTAGCAGCGCTCGTTGCTCTCACGTGCCTCGTCCACTCCTGACAGCAAAATGGATATGTTTGCATGACTTTCTAACATTTACGGATGAAAAATATACCTGTGACATGTCAGTTATGCACTGAGGAAAACACAACGTCTCAAATGCATTAAACAGCA
>NW_015544861.1:0-400 GCF_001515605.1 Sinocyclocheilus anshuiensis | reverse complement strand
GTCAGATTTTGTACTTTAATCCCCGCTTTTCCTCAGGTCTCTGTAGTGTTGTTGTGATCCGTCATATTCACGCAGCAGTGGTGATGAGAGGACGCGCTTTAGAGAGGAGAAATCAATCTACATATAAAATATTGGTCACAGATTATTGGTCACTTTCTAAATAATACAATTATTATATTTATTATTATTATAGATATAGCGCATCCACTAGTAATTATATATAAATTAATCGGTTTTTACCGATGCAAATATGTTGGAAACGATACATCGCGATACAAATTCCAACTTGTATCCGATGCACACTTTTTAAACCGATGCATCGCATCGTTAATTTTTTATGCCGATGCACTGAGCGAATCGGGGAATCTTCCAATCCCTAATATATATATATATATATATA
>NW_015544860.1:0-486 GCF_001515605.1 Sinocyclocheilus anshuiensis | reverse complement strand
TTTCCATTTCAGAACAAGGGATGTCATTCCTCGTCTACGCTGCTGCTATCATGTCCCTGACAAGTATCGTCTACCTGACAAGTACGTGGTTTCGTCTAATTCTCAAACCCACCGGATTCGGTCTCCGGTCTAACAATATGAGTATTCCGACTCATTCTATAAATGTGTATATATGGGATGCGTCTGTCTTTCCCTCAATATTTCTAAAAGGCAAATAAGAATTGACTTACCACAGCAGCTGGAGAAAGAGAAGGAGATGATCAAACCCTTTGTTCGGTGCAAATCCATATTGCGCTGAAAGACGTCACTCGCCTGTTTAGGAGATCGCGTCGCCGGTCACCACCTGTTTAGGTGATCGCGTCGCCGGTCACCACTTTGTAGGGAGATCACATCCGGGGGCACCACTTTGTAAGGTCCGCGCACTTGGCCCAAGGAAGGTACCCAGTGGCGGATGAAGGTTACTTGCGTGTTCGGTCTTTTCAGCGC
>NW_015544859.1:319-534 GCF_001515605.1 Sinocyclocheilus anshuiensis | reverse complement strand
TCCCTGTGTTCGCACAACTGATCCTGAGACTGAGCGAGTATGAGCGAATCGTCAAGGTAGTTTAGAATGTGAATGCCCTGTTCTCTCATGGGAACAAGGGCTGCCTCCGTAACTTTCGTGAAAACACGGGGCAACAGGGAGAGCCCGAAGGGCAGGACCTTGTACTGGTATGCCCGCCCCTCGAACGCAAACCGCAGGAATGGCCTGTGGCGCGG
>NW_015544859.1:0-156 GCF_001515605.1 Sinocyclocheilus anshuiensis | reverse complement strand
ATCGCATGCCAATGTGCATTGGCTCGTTTAGTTTACACTCGAAGTAGATTGGTCTCTCTAAGCGAGAACACAATTCGTCGGTCATCCGACGTGTTGTGTTTGTGGGAGAGAAAAAAAAAATCTTTGCAACTTTTGTCTGTGACTTCAAATTTACTG
>NW_015544858.1:0-782 GCF_001515605.1 Sinocyclocheilus anshuiensis | reverse complement strand
TAAATTACACTATAGGTCAGAAGTTTGGAATAATTAAGATATCATTTTAAAAGTCTTTTGTGCTCATTAAGATTGCATTTATTTGACCAGAAATATAGTAAAAACAGTCATATTGTGAAATATTATTATTTAAAATAATTGTTTTTTTTCACTTGAATATATTTAAAAATGTAATTTATTCCTGTGATCAAAGTTGAATTTTCAGCATCATTACTCCAGTCTTAAGTGTCACATGATCCTTCAGAAATAATTAATTTTCAGCATCATTACTCCAGTCTTCAGTGTCACATGATCCTTCAGAAATCAGTATAATATGCTGATTTGATGCTCAAGAAACATTTCTTTACTATTAATGTTGAAAACAATGTTTTTGCTGTTTTAAAGAAATTAAACCTTTTTTTTTTCAGAAAGGATCCATTAAATTGATCAAAAGTGACAGTAAAGACATTTATAATGTACAAAAGATGTCTATTTCAAATAAATGTATCACAGTTTCCACAAAAATATTAAGCAGCAAAAACATGGTAATAATAAGAACCATTATTAACAACTGAGCACTGATAACTGATAATAACGGAGCAGCAAATCAGCATATCAGAATGATTTCTGAATGATCATGTGACACTGAAGACTGGAGTAATTATGCTAAAAAAAATCAACTTTGCATCACAGAAATAAATTACATTTTACACTATATTCAAATAGAAAACAGTTGTTTTGAATTGAAATAATATTTCATTGTTTTACTGTATTTTTAATCAAATAAATGCAGCCTTGGTGAG
>NW_015544857.1:608-923 GCF_001515605.1 Sinocyclocheilus anshuiensis | reverse complement strand
TATTTCCCCTTTGAGCTGATTCGCTACAGAAATGGTGGAGGACGCGAGGCGTGATAAAACAAAGGTTATGAGCTTAAAACACTGTCAACCTAAAAGTGTGTGCTTGATAGTCCAGGTTAGAATAGGGCGTGACTTGAGATACGCATTTGTGTCCATATTTGCTGGATTGTTTAAATGCAGATAAAGTAGGGGCTTGAATTGGTACCTCTATTATGATTGAAAGAGTCTTTATGTATTTCATGCTTAATGGTATCAGTGTAAGGTTAATCTGATCTTAGCGAAGAAACCCTAATTTCAGTATTAAAGCATAAATCT
>NW_015544857.1:0-276 GCF_001515605.1 Sinocyclocheilus anshuiensis | reverse complement strand
AGAGAAGCAGAGAAGTGCTTATTTAATGCAACAAGTCTTGAAGGACTGAAAGCACCACATTTTAAAACTGTGGGACACTTCTTTGAAATAGGCAGACACTAAGCTGCTTGAATTGCACTGGCATGCATTGGTTACAATGACAATGACTTGTCACAGGAAGTGCTAACTCCACATAGCACACGTGTCACCTGGTGATGCCATGTTGTAAACAAAACACCTTAAGCTAACGCAACTTAGCATAGTTTCATTTTAGGCTAAGCTACCAAATAGCTTTAA
>NW_015544856.1:929-1083 GCF_001515605.1 Sinocyclocheilus anshuiensis | reverse complement strand
CGAATCGAATCGTGAGTTGAGTGAATCGTTACATCCCTAGTTATGCCCCTTACCATACTGTGTTTCTGTGTGTCCCGGCGCGTTGAGACAAAACCAATAAAACCCATTACAAATGAGGCATTTGTTGCATCCAGTGGGGACATAATTACTGATT
>NW_015544856.1:0-241 GCF_001515605.1 Sinocyclocheilus anshuiensis | reverse complement strand
TAGTCTTTGCAACTTTACAGATCTTCTTTATGCACCAAGAGCTTGTAACACTCCAAAGAGAAAGGAAAAATTAATCGTTCAAAGTTAAAGCACCTATTAGCTGGTTTGCCATCCGCCAAAAACGCTTAAGAAGAAAAATCGTTCAAAGTCTACTTATGTTATTCGGAGTACTTGTGAGGTTTTTTCTTTCTACAAGTTATCTTAAGGGTTTTTTCCCATTGTTTTAATATAATGCATATTT
>NW_015544855.1:1425-1609 GCF_001515605.1 Sinocyclocheilus anshuiensis | reverse complement strand
GTCACCGGGCCCACTCATCATTTTAATCATACGCTAGATTTAATTGTATCGCATGGAATCGATCTTACTGATATAGATATCGTACATCAAAGAGATGATGTTACTGACCATTTCCTTGTATCGTGCACGCTGCGTATTACTAATATTAACTATATGGCTCCGCGTTATCGTCTGGGCAGAACCA
>NW_015544855.1:0-176 GCF_001515605.1 Sinocyclocheilus anshuiensis | reverse complement strand
CTCTGCTATTTTCGATATACATGTTGCCCCTTGGTAATATTATTAGAAAATACGGGATTAGTTTCCAGTGTAATGCTGATGATGCTCAACTATATATCTCAACAAGACCTTCTAAATTATCTAAGCTAACAGAGTGTGTTAAAGGGGTCATATGATGCGATTTCAATTTTTCCTTT
>NW_015544854.1:736-989 GCF_001515605.1 Sinocyclocheilus anshuiensis | reverse complement strand
ACCCACGGCGCCGTCATTGTGTTTTCGCAAGCGACACCGGTGTACCAGCTCTAATGCCATTGCGAAAGTTTGAGTAAAACATGCTAACTGTTCTGTCTTTGTCTGCACAGACGAGCACAGAACACTATTTACAGTTCCAGCCTCCGAGGAGATGAGAGCAGTGGATTTATTGATTTATTTACTGTATATTGCTGCTACCACACAGATCTAAAATAAACATGCAATTTATTTCCCAGCTGTTTACCTTCACAGA
>NW_015544854.1:0-336 GCF_001515605.1 Sinocyclocheilus anshuiensis | reverse complement strand
CTCAAAATAGGCATTTTCAAAATGATATAATAAATGATCTGTGGAGTATTTTGAGCTGAAACTTCACAGACACAATCTGGGGACACAAGAGACTTATATTACATATTGTAAAAAGGGGCATAATATGTCACCTTTAAAATGAGTTTAATCAAACTTTATTTGAAGCAAATACAAAAGTCAAGTAAAAGAGAAAATGAATGAGGCAGATCTGTGTATTTATTGATGAGTCTCTGATGTGGTTTCTCTCCAGTGTGAATCCTTTCATGTGCTTTCAGGGTTTCTGACAGACTGAATTTCTTGTTGCAGTATGAACACTTAAAAGTTTTTTTTTTTTTT
>NW_015544853.1:0-486 GCF_001515605.1 Sinocyclocheilus anshuiensis | reverse complement strand
ATTGAGCAACTATAGACCAATATCAAATCTTCCTTTTACAGGCAATATTATTCAAGTTTAAGATTAAGGTAGTTTTGTCTTCCTTTTATAGGCAAGATTATTGAAAAGGTAGTCTTTAATCAGCTGAACAAATACTTAAACTCAAATGGATACCTGGACAATTTTCAATCTGTTTTCCGGCCGTATCACAGCACAGAGACAGCGCTCATTAAGATAATAAATGATATTTGCTTACATTCCGATTCTGGCAAAATATCAGTGCTGGTACTACTAGAGCTCAGTGCTGCGTTTGACACTGTCGATCATAACATACTTCTAGAGAGACTGGAAAACAGTGTTGGGCTTTCTGGGATGGTACTCAAATGGTTCAGGTCATACTTAGAAGGGAGAGGTTATTATGGGAGTATAGGAGAGCATAAGTCTTAAGTGGACGTCCATGATATGCGTCATGCGGAGCCCCACAAGGCTCAATTCTTGCACCGCTCT
>NW_015544852.1:0-1286 GCF_001515605.1 Sinocyclocheilus anshuiensis | reverse complement strand
ACAGTTTATTAGTGTTATAAAAATGATTTACAGAGGCATGAATAGCTCTAAAGGATGATTGCCCATCTTTGAATCCTGGCCGCTGCCATGGTGGGTAGACTCTCCGAACAAAGTCAACAAAGGTTTATGGTCGGTTACCATCTTAAATTTCCTTCCCCACAGATATTGGTGAAATTTTTTTACTCCAAAGATGAGCACCAACCCCTCTTTTTCGATTTGTGAATACTTTTTCTCAGCAGGTGCCAGAGTCCGTGAGGCGTAAGCAATGGGACGTTCCTCTCCGGTGGGCATGGTGTGTTGCACGACATTATTTTTGCAAAACAAAGAGCAAATTCCTCTGGCTATCTCTCTAATCAATTCCTTTTGTAAAGCTTCAGGCCTTCAATTAAATCTAAACAAATGTGAACTTTTGGCCCTACACCCCATTCAAGATTTGTCCTTATATTACATTCCAGTTAAAGAGACGGTGAAATATCTAGGCATTTCTATTTCCAAAGATTTGAAGATTAGTATGAAAGAAAATTTTGAAAATAAAATACAAAAAGCCAATGGTATCTTGAATAGCTGGTTACAGAGAGATGTGTCTATTTTCGGGAGAATTCTTCTATCTAAAGTTGAATATCCATCTAGACTGATCTATCCAGCTCTTTCTTTAGCTCCCTCTTCAGTTATTATAAAAACAAGCAATCAAAAAATGTATGACTTTATTTGGAGGCACAAAACTCATTATATTAGAAAATCTGATATTATCAACGGGTACGAAGAAGGTGGTCTGAATGTAATTGAATTTGAGAGTATGAATACTGTGTTAAAACTTACGTGGCTTCAAATGTTTTTAGGTAATACTGAGAGCTTTTGGTATGCAGTGCCTTCAGCTGTTTCGTAAATTGGGTGGTATCCGCTTCCTTCTCAAATGTGACTTTGATTTACCCAAACTTCCAGTGAAGCTATCAGCATTCCACCAACAAGTCTTATTATGCTGGAAATTGGCGCACACACACAATTTTACACCCCACAATACTCCTATATGGAATAACAAATATATTCGACACAGAAACAAATCCCTGTTTTATGAGGACTGGGTAAATAGAAATATTTGGTCAGTGTTGGATCTAATGGATGACACTGGTAATATGTTAAATTACAATGCATTTACTTTAAAACACGGATTTGCCTGTCATCCAAAGCAATTCTTTACTGTTATTAATGCAATACCCTCAGGTATAAAAATGTTAATGATGTGTTCTCTTTCCTACTCAAAAATTAATGCAGTCCTTCCTTTATTA
>NW_015544851.1:939-1302 GCF_001515605.1 Sinocyclocheilus anshuiensis | reverse complement strand
AATTAATTAAACTCTGACACCGTTTGAGATAAAGGTATCAAACAACTGTAAAAAATCTCTAAATATTCCCTATCATGCACAATGCTTGTTTTTTCATATTATGGCTGTATTGTTTTTATATACGGTACTGAATCAATATTTTTCATGTTTTATATACTGTACCCACTTAAATAAATTAAACTCTGACACCGTTTGAGATAAAGGTATCAAAACAACTGTAAAATATTCAGAATATTGTTCCCTATAATGCACAAGGCTTGGTTTTTCAGATTATGCCAATATTGTTTTTATATAAAGTACTGAAACCATATTTCCATTTTTAATATACTGTACCTACTTAAATTCATTAAATTGACACTCTTT
>NW_015544851.1:0-520 GCF_001515605.1 Sinocyclocheilus anshuiensis | reverse complement strand
GAGATAAAGGTATCAAACCAACTGTAAAATATTCAGAATATTATTCAATTTAATGCACAAGGCTTGTTCTTTCAGATTATGCCTTTACTGTTTATATATATAGCACTGAAACCATATTTTTAATATGTTTATTATACTGTACCCACTTAAATTAATGAAACTCTGACACCGTTTGAGATAAAGGTATCAAAACCACTATAAAAATCTCTAAATATTATTCACTTTCATGCACAAGGCTTATTTTTTCAGATTATGCCTTTATTGTTTTTATATATAGTACTGAAACCATATTTTTTTCATATGTTTTATATACTGTACCCACTTAAATTTTTATATAGTACTGAAACCATATTTTTCATATGTTTTATATACTGTACCCACTTAAATTAATTAAACTCTCACACCGTTTGAGATAAAGGTATCACAACAACTATAAAAATATCTAAATATTATTCAATCTAATGCACAAGGCTTGTTTTTTCAGATTATGCTTTTATTATTTTTATATACAGTACTGAAA
>NW_015544850.1:0-775 GCF_001515605.1 Sinocyclocheilus anshuiensis | reverse complement strand
TTTGACGTTGTATTTTGTTGTTGCGTTCAAGCAATTGACGCCGAACTGCCGCGAATTCAAAAGTGAGAGTAAAAAGCGCACGGCACTTTTAAGCTATTTAAAAGCGACGGAAAGCGAGGAAAAGAGGGAAAATTCAAACGAACTAAAAACGAACAATTGCTTTACTCCGAATTGCCGCTATTTGAAAGTGAAAGTAAAAGTAAAACGCGCGCACAGCTTTTACAAGCTATTTAAAAGCGAAGGAAAGCGAGGAAAAGAAGGAACGCCCCGCGGTGATACCGGTATTACCGGTGTTGTCACACGTCGATTAACCGGTGGGAAAATTTCTTCACCGTCACAACCCTATCATATAGCCGATATGAATGTACAATCAGAGGATCATTATCATGACCCTATATGTGACCCTGGATCACACCAGATATTCAAATAGTTGTATCTCGGCCAAATATTGTCCTATACCATACATCAATGGAAAGCTTATTCAGCTTTCAGATGACGTATAAATCTCAATTTCGAAAAATTGACACTTAAGGTTTTGTGGTCCAGGGTCACATATATATATGTATGTGTGTGTGTTATTTCATCCAAATGTACAGTTTTATGGAGGACTTGGAGTGCCATTTAAAAATAAAATCAATTATCAATATATTAATTCAAAAATAAAAAATAAATATTCACTTTTCAAATTGACAGATAAACACATTTTTAGAATGTAATAATTATATATTATAAATATTTATTATTATTATTATTATTATTATTATTATTATTATTA
>NW_015544849.1:0-252 GCF_001515605.1 Sinocyclocheilus anshuiensis | reverse complement strand
CACTTGTTTATGACATTATCAATATGTACCTTCCATGTGAGCATAACATCGAACCACACTCCTAAAAATTTGAATGATTCTATCCTATGCTGATTCTATGATTCAGCTGGCAGCCATATCACCCTGTAGCCCAAGACTGGTTGACACCAAAAAACTTGCTGAAAAAGTTTTTCCCACTCTCACCTCTATTGAGCGTCCATTCAAAAATTTCCATAGTAAATCATAGGCTTTTTCCACATCAAAATATACTGC
>NW_015544848.1:293-515 GCF_001515605.1 Sinocyclocheilus anshuiensis | reverse complement strand
TGTGTGAGTGTGAGTGTGAGTGTGTGTGTGTGTCTGTCTGTCTATCTATCTATATATATATATTGTCATTTTTATTATTTTCATAATTTATATTATAGAATTCACGTCTGCTCTCACGTGTGTGTGTGTGTGTGTGTGTGTGTGTGAGTGAGTGTGAGCGTGTGTGTGTGTGTGTCTGTCTGTCTATCTATCTATATATATATTGTTATTTTTATTATTTTC
>NW_015544848.1:0-108 GCF_001515605.1 Sinocyclocheilus anshuiensis | reverse complement strand
GTGTGTGTGTGTGTGTGTGAGTGTGAGTGTGAGTGTGTGTGTGTATGTGTGTCTGTCTATCTATATATATATATATATTGTAATTTTTATTATTTTCATAGTTTATAT
>NW_015544847.1:420-1217 GCF_001515605.1 Sinocyclocheilus anshuiensis | reverse complement strand
GGATTTTTGCCGATATCCTATGCCGATATTTTTCAACTCATTTTGACCAATATCTGATGCCGATATATTTCCTTTTGTTTGGAAACAACACTAAGTCTCTCCTGTGTGGAAATTATAAGCAAATTATTTTAAATTTTGGTTAGTTTTTAACAAGAACTTATTTGTTAGAATTAAATAAACAGTAATGAAGTTCTTTTTATAATGACCGTACGTTGAAAGCTTTGAAAATAATTATAAATCAACTATGCATCAATCGCTGCATTTTTGTTTTTCAGAAAGATTCAGTGGTAACTTTAAAATATTATTTTAGGATTTAACATTTGTAGATGGTCTAAGGCAAAAGAGTTGTAAAAACTCTGAAAATCGTTTAGAGCTCATAATTCAATAAAAAAAATACAAACATATTACACATTAATGAATAAATCTGCATATAAAATTATTTAATTTACAAGTGTCATGTTTGTTTGTTTTTTTTTGTGTTTTTTTTCATGTAAGCTATAGCTTCTTACCTTTAAATCAAAACACTCATGATTTTATGACATTGATACTGCTTCATTTATTCAGAAACACAAGTTTCTTAGTCATATTTGTGTATTTTACTTTTATTGTTACAAGTAGGCCAACAGCGCCCCCTATGTAAATAAAACGCCTTACCAGACATTGCATTAGGACCCAGGGGAGGCTGCCGCTGCTGCTACTGCGCGTGCTGCAAACTGACTCTCACTAGTGATGGGAAGTTCGGATCATTTTACCGACTCGGACCTTTGAGTCTCGTTCAGCAAAATGAACGAATCTTA
>NW_015544847.1:0-215 GCF_001515605.1 Sinocyclocheilus anshuiensis | reverse complement strand
GTATTTGTGTATAGTTTGTGTATGTGTGTGTATAGTTTTGCACTGTCTTGGCTTTCATTGTGGACAGCAAAGTAAGAATTTCATTGCTCAGGGAAACTTGTTTTCCTCACTGGGCATATGACAATAAACGCTTTGAATCCTTGAATTGAATTATTGTTTCTCCTTTATGTCCCGCCTATCTGAAACGCGTCGATTTTTACAAAGCTCATCGGTCT
>NW_015544846.1:222-562 GCF_001515605.1 Sinocyclocheilus anshuiensis | reverse complement strand
TACTCTCCAAAATGGCGGAAGACGTAACTCGGGGGAGAAGAGTTGGAAAATAAATTGTTATTTTTGTTTTCTTTGTGTTTAAAAAGTATTCTCGTAGCTTCGCAAAACTGAAGTTGAGCCACTGATGTCACATGGATTGTTTTATCGATGTCCTTACTACGTTTCTGGACCTGGAAACATTACAGTTGTGTTGCTGTCTATGCAGGGTCTGAGAGCTCTCACATTTCATCAACAATATCTTAATTTGTGTTCTGAAGATGAACTAAAGTCTTACAGGTTTGGAACGACATGAGGGTGAGTAATTACTGACAGAATTTTCATTTTTGGGTGAACTATCCCT
>NW_015544846.1:0-204 GCF_001515605.1 Sinocyclocheilus anshuiensis | reverse complement strand
ATAAAAGCCTTTTCACACCAAAAGTGAAATGAATAAGCCTCAGGCTGAAGGGAAAGTAAATTTACATCCGTACAGTAAAATGCAGAAGAAGACATTTCAACACACTTCAGCAATAAAAAAATACACACAAATGTTTGTCTAAAGTAATTTTTGCTTATTAGTACGGTTGACCTGGATCATCGAAGGTCAGAAGCAAAGACATTG
>NW_015544845.1:0-1619 GCF_001515605.1 Sinocyclocheilus anshuiensis | reverse complement strand
CACCGTGGTATAATGAGCGCACTCGCACCCTAAAGAGAGCAGCCCGGAGAATGGAGCGCAGCTGGAGGAAAACAAAACTAGAGGTATTTCGTATTGCTTGGCGGGAAAGTAACCTATCCTACAGAAAAGCATTAAAAACTGCTGTTGCATGGAGGGAAAGTACTTCTACTTATAGAAAAGCTCTAAAAACTGCTAGATCTGCTTACTTTTCGTCTTTCTTAGAAGAGAACAAACACAACCCCAGGCATTTATTCAATACAGTGGCTAAATTAACAAAAAATAAAGCATCAGCAGACGCAGACATTTCCCACCAGCACAGCAGTAATGACTTTGAACTACTTTACTTCCAAGATCGATACTATTAGAGATAAAATTGTAACCATGCAGCCGTCAGCTACAGTAACGCATCAGATAGTGCGCTATAGATCCCCTGAGGAACAATTCCACTCATTCTCTACTATAGGAGAGGAAGAAATGTACAAACTTGTCAAATCATGTAAACCAACAACATGTATGTTAGACCCTATTCCATCTAAGCTACTAAAAGAGGTCCTTCCTGAAGTCATAGATCCTCTTCTGACTATTATTAATTCATCAATGTCTTTAGGATATGTCCCTAAAACCTTCAAATTGGCTTTTATTAAGCCTCATTAAAAAACCTTGATCATAGAGAATTAGTTAATTACAGGCCGATCCCAAATCTCCATTTTCTGTCAAAAATACTAGAAAAGGCAGTATCCTCTCAGCTAAGTTCCTTCTAGAGAGAAATGGGATCTCTGAGGATTTTCAGTCAGGATTTAGACCTTATCATACTACTGAGACTGCTCCCATCAGAGTTACAAATGACCTGCTCTTATCATCTGATCGTGGTTGTATTTCTTTATTAGTGCTACTGGATCTTAGTGCTGTGTTTGACACCATCGACAACAACATTCTTTTGAATAGACTACAAAATTATGTTGGCCTTAGTGGAATTGCATTGTCATGGATCAAATCTTACTTATCTGACCGACATCCATTTGTAGCATTGAATGAAGAGATATCATATCGATCACAAGTACAGTATGGAGTACCACAAGGCTCAGTACTAGGACCGCTGCTTTTCACACTTTACATGTTACCCTTGAGAGATATAATCAGGAAACATGGTATTAGCTTTTACTGTTATGCTGATGATACTCAGCTCTGTATTTCTTCGCGGACCGATGAAACCTACAATTCACAAAACTAACAGAATGCATAGTTGATATAAAAAACTGGATGACAAGTAATTTCCTATTGCTAAATTCTAACAAAACAGAGGTTTTAATTATTGGACCAAAAAACTCTGCACTTAATAACCTAGAACACTGTCTAATACTTGATGGCTGCTCTGTCAATTCTTCGTCATCAGTTAGGAACCTAGGTGTGCTATTTGATAGCAATCTTTCCTTTGAAAGCCACGTTTCTAGCATTTGTAAAACTGCATTTTTCCATCTCAAAAATATATCTAGATTACGACCTATGCTCTCAATGTCAAATGCATAAACGTTAATTCATGTGTTCATGACCTCAAGTTTAGATTATTGTAATGCTTAATTGGGTGGTTGTTCTGCACGCTTAATAAACAAACTCCAGCT
>NW_015544844.1:385-885 GCF_001515605.1 Sinocyclocheilus anshuiensis | reverse complement strand
AATCTGGATCTTCATGTCTGCCATGCAAATCAACTGTTCCTGCTCTGGATCTCTTCTCTCCACTTTCCCCTAATTGCAGATTCAATTATTAGATCTGTCAGCATTAATATTTTTATACTTAGATTTTTTTGGGGGATCAGACTGTAACACCGTGTGTCCCAACCAGACGTGACGCGACGCGATAAAATGTATCTTTTCCATGTAGTTTTTGTCCTAACCACCCTCGACAGCGACACATGACAATAAGCAACACGGAAATCTATTTTAGAAATGTTTTTTATTTTCTGCGATGTCGCGGCAGGAACCACATACAAAATATGACAGTGATAATCTCAGGTAATGATTATGCGCTTTATTCAATGTTAAAAGTGTTTAATTTACATTTAGTCATTTAGTAGACGCTTTTATCCAAGGCGACTTACAAATGAGGACAATAAAAGCAGTCAAAACTAACAAAAGAGCAACAATATATAAGTGCAAATGACAAGTCTCGGTTAGCC
>NW_015544844.1:0-358 GCF_001515605.1 Sinocyclocheilus anshuiensis | reverse complement strand
GTGCACACACGTTTTTTATATATATATATATATATATATATATATATATACGTATATAGTCACGGGGTGAAGAATCACACGACAAGGATGGCTCAGTAAATGCCCCGGAGGGTGGATTTATTTACAAGAGGGGGTGATAAAGAGAAAGGTCCAGGTGGGTGCTCCGGTGCCGTGAGTGCTCTCTTCCTTCTTCCCAGTGCAGTGGGTCCGTGCTGTGCTCCTGTGGGGCTGGTCGGTCACACGCTGCTGCTGTCTGTGGGAGAAATGAGAGGGCGAGTTAATGCTCAAGTCTCATGTAGAAGTGTCTCAAAGGTGGAAGGGCTTGCGTGGCTTATGTAGCTGCCGCCTGATGAGCTGC
>NW_015544843.1:0-1218 GCF_001515605.1 Sinocyclocheilus anshuiensis | reverse complement strand
ACTGACCGTATTAGAGCCACATATATTCTTTTCAGTGATAATCTGTTTGCACCCCACTCTCTTCCCCTCAAACATCTCATTACATTTATTACCTTTTTGCACTTTTCCTCCATTTTCCTAATATGATCTGTAAATGTTAATCGTGAATCCAAATTAATTCCTAGAAATTTAAAACTTCCAACCCTCTCTAGGTCTCTTCCATACATTCGTAACTTCATTCCTTCCGGAATTCTTTTCCTTGTAAAAAAGACTGACTGTGTCTTTTCTATAGAAAACCTAAACCCCCAATCATAACCCCACTCAACCACTTTATCAATTGCTTCCTGTATTTTCCTGCTTGCAAATTCCATATTCCTACCTCTCTTCCACAATGCCCCATCATCTGCAAATAGCAACCTTCCTATATCTTCTGGAACTCTACCAAATACATCATTGAGCATAATATTAAAGAGTAACGGACTTATCACACTCCCTTGAGGTGTGCCATTTTCAGCTGTATATTGACTTGACATGTCTGTTCCAATTCTTACTTGTATTTTCTTTCCGAAAAGAAAATCCTTTACCCAATTAAACATCTTCCCTCCAACCCATACCTTATTCAGTTTGATCAGTAACCCCTCCTTCCACATCATATCATAGGCCTTTTCTATGTCTATTTTCTAATCTTTTCTAATACTGCTATTACATTCTCTTTATTCACTTGTGCCTTCCTTACTTCAGTCTCTAATCTTACCACAGAATCTATTGTATTTCTTCCCTTCCTAAAGCCACTCTGACAGTTATCCAATACTCCTCTTTTTTCAAGGTCATGGGTCAATCTATCTGCTATCATCCTTTCCATGATTTTACATAAATTTGAAGTAAGAGCTATTGGTCTGTAACTAATAGGTTTTGTAGGATCTTTACCAGGTTTCCTTATTGGAATCACTACTGCTTCTTTCCAGGTAGTTGGTAATTTTCCCTCCTCCCATATTTTATTATACATCTCCAGCAGTTTCAACAGTGACCTTTCCTCCAATTGCTTTAACATTAAATAACAGACTTGATCTTTTCCTGGAGACGTAGGCTTTGCTCTTTTAATTGCTCTCACCATCTCTGCTAAGGTAAATGGATCATCCAATACATTTCCAGTTTCTTTCTTCCTATTTAACTCATGAAGATGCTGACTGAAGGATACTGTAACGGGGTGAAGAATCACACGACAAGTAATCTCAATCA
>NW_015544842.1:916-1420 GCF_001515605.1 Sinocyclocheilus anshuiensis | reverse complement strand
ACCCCTAGAGGATGCAGTTCGAAGTTCCCATGAAAGGGAACCACTTTAAACAAATAAAGCTGAAATATGATTTATTGTCTTTATATTCATGGGAGAAAGTGAGATGGAGTAGGATAAATACAATGTCATTAGGATTTAAAATAATAGTTAAATCTCTCTGCAACCACAAATTTAATTTTGATCTACAATTTCTTTGAGTTATTCAGAAGTTCTTTCCAGTCATGTAATTTGAAGACCAAGATAATGGAGTTTATCTTTAAGAATATCTCAACTGTTCTGTAGTTTATCATGAATTGAAAGCACTTCACAGTTGTTTATATTCATATATACGAATAGATATAGATAGCTATCGATAAAGCTGTATCGATAGCGCTTTTGACAGCTCTGCAATTCAGCTCTTCAATTCATCCTATATCTTATTATTTATATTAGTTTTCTAATGTAAAATTCAATTATTTTAGCGAACAGGACTTTTATTTTGGTCTGGCGATGTGACGCAGGGTA
>NW_015544842.1:0-487 GCF_001515605.1 Sinocyclocheilus anshuiensis | reverse complement strand
ATTCTGCCGGTGTTCTGACGATTTGTTGGTAGCATAATCTGATAGGTAGCATATTTGTCAGAACACCTGCACACCAAAAACCCTCCCCGCCACGGCTGCAGCTTCTCACTGACAACATAACGCCACTCGCATCATTCACAGTTGGGTTTTTAGCAGAGAACACAGAGCAGGACTTGAATTTCGGCGCGGGGTTGCGGTTATTATTAACAATTGTACTCATTCCCACAGGTTCCGCGCTTATAACACAATGACAGATGACGGAACGTAGCATTTGCACGTGCTTTCGAGTCTTGAGAACTCACTCGCACGCTCTCAATTTCTGTGCGCCCACAGATCGCGATAAGGAGAGTGACAGCTTTTAATAATTATTAAAGGAGTTTGCCAATGTGATATTGATTTAATACAATAGTTCAGTAAACAAGTACTGCCTGATTTTGCTCTGTCATCAACGAAAATAGTTCCAAATAAAGTAACAGCTCAGCCACTT
>NW_015544841.1:0-826 GCF_001515605.1 Sinocyclocheilus anshuiensis | reverse complement strand
AAAAAAATAGCTGAAATAAATAAAGCAAAGTTTTGTGTGGATGACATTAAAACCATGAAATAAATATGATACGGTTAATATGTTTTGCTTGTGAGATTTCATTGTTAATTTTTGATGACAATTAAAACATTCTGCAAGCTATTACAATTTTTGGGGGAAAACCACACACATTATATGTCCTGTTAGCATTTGGCATAAATCAATTAAATAGCTGTCACATTTTTTATCTATGACAGTCCTTGACTTATGTGCCATACACAGCAGACATCACTGTAAACTTTACAAAGACACTGAAGAAATGTCATGGACCTGGAAAATTTGGGCAAATCAGTGAGCACTGTTCTCCAGTGCAAGCCGTCTGGGACTGACACTAGACCAGAGTAGATCTCAAATGGCGAATCATAAATGTCAAGAGTGACGGTAGTTACAGTTTACAGTTGTAAATGAAGCAGCAATTGGCACATTTATAGCAGATTTCACTGACAGCAAGTACTGTAGTATACTGCGATGCTGTGAATTTGACATAAAACTCTGAGTAAAAAAACAAGGCAGCGGCTATTTGTAAAAGTAAATAGCGATAGATGGATTCTATTTACACCAAGTTAAAATAGCAGTATTTTTTAACTATATACTATTTATAGGGATGCACCGATACTGGTCTCCTGTACTCATACTCGTACTCGTTAAAATGCCCCGATACCAAACGCCGATACCACACAGCATGTGATAAGCGCCATATTCAGACAAAGAAACACCTACAACAAAACAACAGAGAGCAGATTGGAGTTATTAGAGATTAAGGATGTATACGAAGTATATGTATGCA
>NW_015544840.1:341-538 GCF_001515605.1 Sinocyclocheilus anshuiensis | reverse complement strand
AAAGTGCTCCGAGTCGCTGCAGAAAACAAAAAAAATGAACAACAACAAAAACTGGAAATGTTGCTGCAGAGGGGCTTATTTAAAATGAAAACTCATTCTCTGCCAGCAGGAGGCGCTTTTAGAGTGCTAAAACTAGCGGATTCCCCAGTAATGGCTGTAATCAAAAGTCTCAAGTCTGCTTTATTGTCAATTCTTCA
>NW_015544840.1:0-218 GCF_001515605.1 Sinocyclocheilus anshuiensis | reverse complement strand
AGAATAAACAGAGATAGATACAGATTTAAATATAAAATACAACTATACAATTATACAAATAAGGTAAAATGTAAAAAAATATATAAAGCAGCATAAGGCGCATGGCAGATAGAGTGCAAACCAGTGAAGTAAACAACAGTGCAGGTATAATGATTGTAGTGCAAAAGAGCTTTTTCAGACTGATTAAAGTGACAGTGTGTGTGTGTATTTGGGAGGGG
>NW_015544839.1:656-815 GCF_001515605.1 Sinocyclocheilus anshuiensis | reverse complement strand
GTGAGCAGTGTTTGCAGACCACAACAGCATCGCGGCACCACGCGTTACTGATGTAAACACAAAGCCTGCCGCCGCGAGTCTTACCTCCCTCGACGCGAGCTCTGTCCGCTCGATAGCATGTCAGCTGATCGAGATGAATAGCGCAGTCCGGAACGCTGT
>NW_015544839.1:0-289 GCF_001515605.1 Sinocyclocheilus anshuiensis | reverse complement strand
GTTCTGCCGACATCGAGCAGAAACTCACGACTGTATGCGCGCTTAGAGACAGATAGACGCGACGAATACGTACAAAAACACTGCGACTCACAAGACAAAAAACACGAAAACACCTTTCTGTCGGGAGAGAGAAAAGCCGCAGCGTGTGAACGCGCCACCATCAAGACATATCTATGTCTTTTGTGCGAGACGCGAGTGCAACGGTGATAGATGTCCCTCTAAAAAAAGTGCGAAATATGCGTTTCGTGTGAATGGCTTGGTTTCAGTTTTGACGTAAACAAGATCTTCT
>NW_015544838.1:1273-1612 GCF_001515605.1 Sinocyclocheilus anshuiensis | reverse complement strand
TTATGTTTCATAAATTAATTATTTATTTATTAATCGTAATACAGCACTGACTTTGTTGCATACATTTGACTGAATTGTTTGCTTTGGTCTTATTTCCTATTACATACGTCTCTTATACTTTATAGTTATACTTTTATAATGGCTATTATTGTTCATTAAAACTGACATTAACAAAAAAGGCAGAGTTGAGCTTGTCATATTTCATTTTATTATACATTCAGTGAAGGTAATCAGAGTATATGTGCACATATTACCTAAACCACATATTAATATGTTTTATATTCTTTAAATGAAAACGAAAAGGGTTGTGTTTTATATTATGAAGAAAACAAAAAGGTA
>NW_015544838.1:0-587 GCF_001515605.1 Sinocyclocheilus anshuiensis | reverse complement strand
CCATTGACACTCTATCTACAATCTCAATTAGGAGTGTCAATCTTCCATTTGAGAGATAGGTGGCGGTAATGCACTTATAAGTCTGCGATCTGCCGTAAAGCAAGAAGAAGAAGAAGACGCATCACGCGCCGGCTGTCGAGGACGCGCTCAGGACAGTTCAGACGAGGTAAAAAACGATATAAATACTGTTCAGTTTCTTGCACAGACAGATTGTTTCGTGTCTTTACACATCAATGTATCATCACGAGCCACAGGGTTTAATTTGATTTTGTTTGTGTATGTTTTTTTGACTCTCAAATCCGTGATTCCCATTCACTTCCATTACATGACCAGACTGCAACGGTTTGAGTTAAAAATCTTCGTTTGCGTTCTACTGAAGAAACAAAGTCACCTACATCTTGGATGCCCTGGGGGTAAGCAGATAAAACATCAAATTTTCATTTTTGGGTGAACTATCCCTTTAACTATACCGGAGCTGACGGAACTTGCTGCTTTGGCAAGTGGCGGGGAGCTGGGACAGCTAACCAATCACAACAGATTTAATTTTTCGGAAGGCGGGCCTTCATCAAACCCGGAACTAATCGAGC
>NW_015544837.1:0-1226 GCF_001515605.1 Sinocyclocheilus anshuiensis | reverse complement strand
TTGGTGGTTCGAAAAACACATAATTTTTCACATAATTTACATTATAATACCTTTCTCCCCAGCCTGGCATAAACGGCTCGATTAGATCCGGGTTTGATGAAGGTCCGCCCTCCGAAAAACGAAATGTGTTGTGATTGGTTAGCTGTCCCAGTGCATTGTGATTGGCGAACAGCTTAGACAGTGTTTCAGTACTACCACACCCCCTTGCCAAAGCCGCAAGTTCCGTCTGCTTCGATATAGTTAAGGATGGCGTCAATATTGCCATATCAATTTGAGCCGGATTCAGACCCCGAGAATATTAAACAACAGAAGCACGCACGGATATTGCAAGACATATTAGAGTCGTAACAGGATCGCGCAGAACCTTTGCACACACGGATATTGCAAGACATATTAGAGTGGTAACGTTATTGTTGTTTTTTTGGCTAAATCATGTTTTAGATAGGATGTCAACAACCGCTTAAAAACAACTGCATTTACTTTGTACAGATAAGTGCAACGGTAATATGTATTACATCGCAGAAACGGCATACAACTTATACTTTGAAACGTAAATAACACACACAACAACAAATAAAGCAGCACACTTACAGGTTGAAGAAGTGGGAACTGCTCCGTCTTTTAGCAAAAGCTTTTTGGCGAAACTAGCACTGTACTCCCTCATGACTCCCCTCAAAACTTGACGATACAGCAGCACTTCTTCGTCGTCGTCTTGTCTGATCCACTCAACCAAGTGTTCTAACCACGACCTCGCCCCTCCCCTCCCCACAACCATTCGAATTTCCGTAGGCGGGATTTATTTTAATGATATTCTAATGGGTCGCTTTGTGGCATCACAAAACCCGGAAAACAACACTGTAGTCCAAACGAGCCGTTCATTGTAGTTCTTGAAAAGGGATTTAAAAAAAAAGAAATATCTCAACGAGCCGTTTGTTGTAGTTCTTGAAAAGGGATTTTTTAAAAACGAAATATCTCCCTTTGGGGTGGACTTTGAGATTTGTAACTTTGTAGATCTTTTTTATGTCCAAACATACACACTACACTCTGACTAAAATTCAAAAAGTGAAAAAGCATAATTGGACCCCTTTAAGAATATCTGCTTGTTACAGTCCGACATCATGCTTCACCGCTTCTGGGTCCTAACGCTCTGCCAGACACCCCCCCAAAAAAACAACAAACTCTGCATATACACACTCATGATGTCATGTAATACTGAAAAATTATAA
>NW_015544836.1:0-551 GCF_001515605.1 Sinocyclocheilus anshuiensis | reverse complement strand
TATCCCTATTTTGCTGTTTTAAAGGAGCGGTTGTACCGAGTGACAAGACACTCAGACAAAGCAGGATACAACCCAATTGTTCGTACCTAAAAGCCGTCGGGAAATGCTTTTCCAGGATACAACCCAATTGTTGGTACCTAAAAGCCGTCGGGAAATGCTATTCCAGGCGGCTCATTGTAATCCAATGGCGGGACATTTAGGACAGGCAGTGACACTAAATCGTCTCATGGCCTGATTCTTTTGGCCGGGCATTCACGAGAATGTGCACTGGTAGTGCGCGGCTTGTCGTGAATGTCAGCTGGTAAATCCACCGGCCTCCCCAAAAGCGCCTTTGCGCCCTCTTCCTCTAATGCAGGCTCCCTTCGAAAGAATTGGTATGGACCTCATCGGGCCATTAGAGAGATCGGCACGCGGGCATCGCTCTGCATTAGTCCTAGTGGATTATGCAACACGATACCCTGAAGCAGTCGCGCTTCGCAACATTTCGGGGAAAAGTGTGGTGGACACGCTGTTTCGGTTAATCTCCCGAGTGGGGATCCCGAAAGAGATTC
>NW_015544835.1:0-751 GCF_001515605.1 Sinocyclocheilus anshuiensis | reverse complement strand
GTTAAGACTAAAGATTGCCATATGAAAAGAAATGTTGTTTGCGATTCAGAAAAGACAGATTTTAATGTGTTAGGAATTTTATTGTGTTAGGAGTTTTATGCACATAAAGTTAGGTTTCATATTAAATTAAATGTTATTTGCAATGCAGAAATATGGATTTTAATGTGTGAAGAGTTTTATGCTCATGAGGTTATGTTAGAGCTTCTAAGCACAAGATGCTTAGTTTAGTGTTTCTGTGAACAGTAACACTACGTTAGAGCAACGAAGCAAATGAAGAGAATGGAAGCCCACATATGCTGAAAAACTTCTTTAGTAGAGAAAGTTGGTTTATGTAATGTTAATTCTAAAGCTAGCCCACATGAAATATGTTTCTAACATGTGAAAATAAATGTTGTTTGAAATGCATAAAGACAGATTTTAATGTGTTAGGAGTTTTATTGTGTTAGGAGTTTTATGCTCATGAAGTTATGTTAGAGCGTCTAAGCACAAAAAGCATAGTTTAATGCTTCTGTGAACAGTAACACTACGTTAGTGCAACTAAGCAAATGAAGAGAATTGCAGTCCCACATATGCTGACAACCTTCTTTCTCTGTAAGAGTAAGTTGGTTTATGCAATGCTAAGACTAAAGATAGCCCACATGAAATATGTTTCTAACATGTGAAATTAAATGTTATTTGCAATAAATAAGGACAGGTTTTCATATGTTACGCGTTTTATGCTCATGAAATTATTATGTTAGAGCTTCTATGC
>NW_015544834.1:0-532 GCF_001515605.1 Sinocyclocheilus anshuiensis | reverse complement strand
CATGTTCACCTTCTCTGGTTTAAGAAGCTGTCTTTTACTTTACTTAAGCGTGAAAACCATCAATATTCGCATCATTTTTGCTGAGCGCACCTTCTGCAATTAATAGTAAATATAACCAAAACAGGTTATTATAATTTTTATATGAATAATAAAATAAATATAAGGAAAACTCGCCCACTCGATTTTGTAATATTCTTTAATTTTGTAGTCCGTATAAAAAGGTGCATTTCTATTAAAGGCACGTCCATGTGGAGATGGTGAGTCAGCGTCGGCATTCGGCAACCTTATCTTTGCACTCGACACTGACTCAGAAAGCACTAGTTTATTAATAAATAATTAAAATGTCTTCTTTTCCCCCGACACGTTCATAATCACTTTGCCAGTGCTTTGAGGCAATTGCTTTATGCGCGAGCTTGAGCGCGGAATAGGCTCTAGCCTAATACGTCTGCCTATAGCCTATATTGAAGTAAGGTTAATATATTATTAAATAATATATTAACGTATATTATTATATAATATTAATATAACGTGC
>NW_015544833.1:0-1074 GCF_001515605.1 Sinocyclocheilus anshuiensis | reverse complement strand
AGATATAATAAGATAGATCTCTTAAAATAAACAACTAATTTGTTTATTTTACGGACGAGAATCCATGAAAAGCATTATTAAAGCGTTTTTTTAAGGCTGCACGAAATATTAAAACCCTTTAAAAATTATAATAAAGCATAGTGCTATTGTGAATTCACAACAGCTGTGATTCAATGAAATAAATATATGTGCTGCGGGTTAAATATGCACTTTATGTGTGTTAAGTGTTAAAATTCACATTTTTATTGCTGAAATTGCATACATTAATAACCGTGAAAACTAAACCCATTTAATGCATTTAATTGCCAAATTGCATTCAAAATGCAAATACAAATATATCAATAAAATAAATAAAATAAAAATAAAAAACAAAAATAAATTTCACATGACTTTAAAAAAGGTAAACAGTACAAACTAAAACTAAGGCATAAATCAAAATAATAGCAATAAAAATAATAATAATACCTAAACATTGCATTTATGTTGTACAACTTAACTAAGGCTTTGTGGCTTTTGTGAGAGGCAAAAATCAGTGGATAGGAAGGTAACTTGGAACAAGAACAAGAGACCATACACAATTTTTAAACACATTTTTTCTGCAACATGAAATTAGAGTTATTTGGAGAATAAACCTTCTTAAAATGACCCTTACTACTGGACCCTTAAATTACCCGTACTGGTGTGTGTGTGTGTGTGTAAAACTTGTTTTTGATATCCTTCATATTCTGTGTGCGGGTCAGTTCACAGCAGTGATAGAAATTAATCTGTTCCAATAGTGCTGGGCGGTATGACCAAAAATTGATATCATGGTTTTTTCAAAATTATACCGGTTTCACGGTACATGACGGGATTTTTTCGGTACATGACGTTTTTTTTTTTTTCCATGCATGACCGGGTGATAACCATATTTTCTACTGATTGAGAGAGTAAATACTGCAGTATATTGACTTAGAATTCCCTATTTTACTGTCATGATGAGTGAATATTGTCAAAAAATACCACACTAAATAAAGACTAAACACGACCCCTTACATGTTAACCAGGAGTCACTCTCATTTATAATCGCGGCATCGT
>NW_015544832.1:592-910 GCF_001515605.1 Sinocyclocheilus anshuiensis | reverse complement strand
TATGTTGCAGTTTGTTTTTGTTTTAAAAATGTAGTTTATAATATGTTGCAGTTTATTGATTTTAAAATCTAGTTTATACTATGTTTCAGTTTATTAATCTGTCCAGCACTTAAAGGAGACATATTATGCCCCTTTGTACAATATGTAATATAAGTCTCTGGTGTCCCCAGAATGTATCTGTGACATTTCAGATCAAAATACTCCACAGATCATTTATTATATCATTTTGAAAATGCCTATTTTGAGTGGAAGCAGAAACAAGCTGTTTTTCGGGCCTGTGTCTTTAAATGCAAATGAGCTGCTGCTCCCCGCCCCCTT
>NW_015544832.1:0-341 GCF_001515605.1 Sinocyclocheilus anshuiensis | reverse complement strand
GTAAGTACTAAACTAAGTTCTCATTCACACACAAGTTTACATTAAAAACACACGAGTTACAAAAAACAGTCGTTATGTCTGTGAAGGTAAACAGCTGGGAAATAAACCACATGTTTATTTTTTATCTGTGTGGCAGCAGCAATATACATGAAATAAATCAATAAATCCACTGCTCTCTCGTCTCCTCTGAGGCTGGGACTGTAAATAGTGTTCTCTGTGCTATATATATATATATATATATTGTAAATTTAAAAAATATAATTTGAGTACTTTAAAGGCTTAGTTCACCCAAAAAAAAAAATTCTGTCATTAATTACTCACCCACATGTCGTTTCAAACCC